>NC_051124.1:7247088-7547088 GCF_014839805.1 Manduca sexta
GAATGTAAAAATAATATTCACGCGTTGTACTAAAATAGACATAGATAAAAAGGTAAAAAACATAATGATTTCTTATGTTTACGCGAATGTTAGACATTGAAATTAAACTAATTTTCGAAAAAATATAGGGACCCGCTTAAAAGAACATATAGCTGACGTGAAACACCGACGCTCGACGAAGTCTGCAGTCGCTGAACACTCTGAGGGAGCCGCCAATCATTATCTGCGACTAGACAAGCCACAAATCCTCGCCAAAGAACACCGATTCCTGCCTAAGATGATTCGCGAGGCTATTGAAATTAAAACATCCTAATTTCAATAGGGAAGATGGTTGGAAGCTTGCACAAGCCTGGGACCCAGTTCTACATTTAATTAAATCGGAACCCAAAATACCGGCTGCCAGACTTCAAGACACTGTGAGCTCATTCTGCGTAGATCGGACCACCAAAAGTTGTATAATTGTAAAATGTAGGTAGATATTGTAACTTTGACTTTACGGATGAACAACACCTCAGTCCCCGTGAACATGAAGGCTGCAAAGTCTTCGAAACGTCGGGAGAAAATAAAATACTAAATAGAGTCAATTTTAGGCATTTTGCCATCATCATCATCATCACCATCAGCCGCAGGACGTCCATTACGGAAAATGAGCTTCCCCAAAGATTTCTAGTTCGACCTTTTGAATGTAACCCGCTTCCAGCGATCTCCTGTGACTTCTATGAGGTCATATGTCCACACCATGGGTGGACGTCCGATGCTGCCAGTTCATGGCCTCCACTCCAAAACCTTCGTGCCGCATCGGCCATCAGTTCTGCAAGCTATGTGTCCTGCCTACTGCCACTTCAGCTTGCTAATCCAACCATTATATATTCATTACTTAATTATTTTTTATTTTGATACGATTTATATACTATATATATGCTATTAAATTATTTTAGTTATTATACGTTAGACTATAAAAGCATTAAAATAAAACATTAATTGCATTCTATAATAAACTCTTTATGACTCAATTAATGCTGAAAATTGGAAATGTTATTTTTTGTTTGTCAATAAATTGCGTTTATGTCTCACTGTGCCTGTTTTACGACTAATAAATAGCGAAATAATGGAGATGAATTTTTGTTAAATATGGCTTTTCCATTTGCACAATACTCTCAAGGGGGACGTTAATATTGGAAATTAATTTAGTTATTTAAATTATCAGCGAGAGATTTGCTCTACTCGGCGGACATATTTTTATTTGATATAATGAATTTTGGAGATATGCACGAATCATAATATTTATGCAGGGTAATTATGACATTGCGTGAATAATATAACCACACACTCGTCTTTACCTTTGCTAACATTGAGCCAAAAATTCATCCATGAATAACGAATATTTTTGACAGAAATACCAGTTTTAGTTTTCTATTTTTTTTCATCACTGTAGTTTCGTGGAAATATGGTGTGTGCGTCAGTGCATTTCTGACTAAAAGTAAAATATTGCCGCACCGATAAATTCTTTCCAGTGGTAGAGGCCTTAGAGTATGATAAATTAATTATTCTTTTATTAATATTTATTTTGTTCAAAATTTACACTTTGTTTTAATCTTGGGTTAGAGTAACTTATTGTAGTATTATTTCAAGAAGACAAGTATGTGATTTTGTTTAGTAACGCAATGTCAAAATGACTGTATATTAGTGTAAGTGTGATTAAAGCATGATACCAGCTATGATGCTACATTTATAACAAATTTAAACAAAGAAAATTTTAATATTAAAACCCCGTATATCATCATTGGAAAAATATAAAGCTTTTATGAAATTCTATAAAGAATCTGTTTCTATATTACTGAAGTAACTCAAAGCTTGGGATTGTGTACTCATTTTGCTTACAAATGTGAAAATTTGTTCTACTCTCGTATTGACAAATCTCCGGGGAGTAAGTCCCGGAAATTTGTTACAGTTACTATTGTCAGCGTTATTTGTAACAAACATTTAGTATCATATTTCATTTTATATTGTTCGTTTAGAACGTTCACATTTTACTCAATATTTCACAAGCAACTGTTTTGAAAATATATTTTACTAGCTTCTGCTCTTCGCCCGCGTTAAGGTGTTTTCCAGGATAATTTTTTCCGACTTACGTTCGGTAGATTTGAGTGAAAGAGGAACAAACATACACACATCCATCCTCACAAACTTTCGCATAATATTAGTAGGATATTACTTCTTACTAATGATATAAATATGATAGTTTGTAAAAAGTTTGGATATTTGTATGTTTATAAGAAGGTAACACAAACACTGAACGGTTTGGATGAAATTTGCCACTCGCGTAGATCATATTATACTCGATTAAAACATAGGCTACTTTTATCCCAACAATTTGCTCCCATGGGAAATATTTAATGGATTTTTTAATCCGATTTTTTGAATAGATGGCGCTGGTGTCGTATAGTCTTAAAGGGAGTTTTATAGCGAGAAAAGTATTCACGTGGCGTGGCAAGCTTCGAGCAACATTTAGTATATAAAGTATGAAAATAACAAGTTTGTTTGCATTTTACCTAAAAGAATACAGATAAACTATAAAACACATATTTTTTAATAAAATGAATTGAGCAATGAAATTGTACTAATGATATATCAATTGTAGTTATGGTGATTAATTAAAATGGCCGAGGGCGTTCGTCGGTTAATTCAAACCGTAATTACAGGCAAGCAATGAATAATGATTTTAGTTTCAAATACGTTGCTAATTTAATTAAGTTTCACTATATTTAACTCTTTCATATTCAAATTATTATTTCCTAGAAAATTAATGTCAACTAAAGCCATTAACCTCTATCGTCTATGTTAAAATAAAACAATATTAGAATTTTTATTGTGTATTTGTTTTTTCTTTCCCTATTTCTTTATATGAAGATATTCTTTTTTAAACTTCTATATCCTAATTATTATGACATATAGTCAGAAATATCGACATTTTAACCAAAGTTAGGCAATGTTTATATTGCTCAGTGAAAACACAGAAATATACACAGGTTTTAAACAAAAATATATGTTTGCACCTGATGATAAGTGTATTGGGGTCCAATAGAATGTCGACTGACGAGAGACGATAACCCCTTAGCAGTCGATACAATTATGTCTGTCGCAGCCGGATATACTCCGGCTGATTCAGGAACTACGACACTTACGTGGGCCATTATGGCGGGTTTAACACCTTGTGTGCGGTGTTCGCTATCCGGATATAAAATATATCCTAGCATCGGCAAAGTAGGAAGTATATCAAGCATACGTCTGTCGCATGAAGACATTATTATATGCATACAAATATATTTGGGTCTTCATGAATTGAAATGAAATGAAATGATTTATTTGAATCCGTAAAATGTTATACATGATACAGGTTTGCGTAGTATGAAGACCAGAGGATAGGTTAGGTTAGGTTCACTGGTAGGTCTCTCATATGTGAGAGCCCGCCTTGGTAGGTACCACCGCCGTGTCTATTTATGCCACTAAGCAGCAGTGTGTCACTGTTATGTTCCGGCTTGAAGCACATTGTAGCCAGTGTTAACTGGACATATTGAGACTTAACATCTCATGTCTCAGGATGGGAAGCGCAGTGGAATACTAAACAATACTTTGTAATTCAAGGTATTTAATGGTGTTTCTACTGTTTATGGGCGGTCCTATTGCTTACCATCAGGCGAACGGCAGGCTCGTCTCGTCATTCAAAGCAAATGCTAATGTAAATTTAGTTTTGTTACTCAAATCAAAATAAATATTATTATTTCGCCGCCGCACGCTTTTTACTTGTGTAATGCAAGGATAAGGCACCTGGAGTTTGTATAAAGGGTTCTCGGTATTTTATGACCTCGACGGAATTTCATTAGGCAAAATCGTGTTTTAAATGAGTTTCAGTAATGGCACAGTAAAGAATTTTTGTTGATCAAATTGTGCTTTCGGGGAAATACGTGGATGTAATGTTTTATGTTCATCTTTATTATATACTAGCTTCCACCCGCAGCTTCGCCCGCGTGGAATTCGGACTTCAAAATGGAGGAGGTGCTCAATTTGTCGGGATGTTTTTAATTTATGGTGGTATGCAGGTGGTCCGATTGTCCGGTCAGGGTCTGATGATGGGATCCTGGTGAAATCGAAGGAAGCATATAGCATGATTCATTATTCACGCGTGATGGCTTATTATTACCGTATTTCATGTATAACTTTGGTGTTTCTATACCGATTTCTATGCTCTGCTCTATTAATTGTAACGTGACGAAAAGTATACTATAACCAGCTCAGGAGTATGAAAAATAATTGTACCAAGTTTCGTTAAAATCCGTCGAGTAGTTTTTGTTTCTATAACGGTTATACAGACAGACAGACAGACAGACAAAAATTTTACTAATTGCATTTTTGGCATCAGTATCGATCCCTAATCACCCCCTGATAGTTATTTTGGAAATATATTTCATGTACAGAATTGACCTCTCTACAGATTTATTATAAGTATATATATAGAAGATAGATTTACGACCTATTGCGTGAGAGTCATCGAAATGCATTTTTTATTTTCAGGTCATTTGATTTCAACTGCCCTACTTATTTGCCCTTTGCCAAACAATGTTAATTCAAAAATTATCAAACAAACAAATTAAGTCAGGAGGTCCTATTCCGTCTATGAAGGCAAATCCGTATTTTTGCAATTATAGGCGTTTTATAATAGGACAGCTTACATAGCCGTAAGATAAAATTAGGGAGTTTTTGACCCCTTTATCCATACGACTATCAATTCTATACTACGATTAAAACGCCCGTAATAGCAAAAAGACGGATTTACACTCCTAGACGGAATAGGGCCCTTGACTTATATCCAAACTAGCTTTCCGTATATTAACATTAAGCAAAACTGTACGTTAGAAACTACATTCTAAAACGATTGTAACTTTTCGTCAATAAACATTTCGTGTACATAAAGTTTTAGATAAAGGAAAGATACTCATAATGATTGTTAATTGCATACAAATGGCTGCTTCATGGCAATTAAAACTTATATAGTTAGTGCCATAACAGTCTCGGGATGTTTGAGTTAGTATGAAACTGATATGAACTTTAGCTATACCGCAGTGGGAGTGAAGTCAAGAATTTCAGTGGGGTGTTAATATTATTGCTGGAAAAACAAAAATGTTCCTACACTATTATCCGATTATATCTATACTAATATATATACAGAGTCATTTGGACATTGCACTACTAAATGAAACCACATACTTATCTACTGGAAAATAACACTTTACAATAAGTCACTTGAGCCGTAGATGTAAAATAAAAAAGTGTTAGTTTCGAACAAAATAAATATTAATAAAAAGTAATTTTAATTTTACGCGCCCCAATGGCACTACTACTACTCTAAGAGAATTGGTCGCAGCGGCAACATCATACTTTCAGTCAGAAATACACTCACGCATACACTATATTCGCATTAAACTATAATACAAAATGAAAAAAAAAACAGAAAAATAAAACAATGATTGATGTGGTTTCAAATGTTAAAATGACCCTATAGAAAGTTGAAGACTGTTTGAACCTGCAAATCTTAGGAACTATACAACCGAATTAGAACATTTTTTCACTAAGAAGCTACATTACTCTTGAGTGCTATAGGCTAAGTTTTTACCCGGAAAACTTTTTAAGCTAGTATAATATAATGATACCAGTCATTTGCCACCCAACAGCTAAACAAAACTCCTTTATTACAGGACGGGTTCGGTAGACTTGACATGTCTTCGAAATTATTAGGACTCAATTACCTACTTCACTTTCAGCTTTATTGCAATCATTTTTGGGTGTAAAATCCTTTATTTATATCAGTGATTTGGGAACTATTGGTCACATAGCAACAAATGGCAAAAAATACTAACTTATCACTATTCATAACGTTTCGCAGCAAGAACAACCGCTAAGAAGCGAAAAGCGAAACATTAATATATTTTATACAAATATTTTTTTGTAATTTTATTTCTGTTAATATGTTTTTCGTCTACATTATTAGAACGTAAACATTATTTCCAATGTTTACTTGAGTTAAAATAACTTTATTTTTCTTTTCAAGTCACTTTTATTAACGTGCTAGCTTTTGCTCGCTGCTTCTTCTGCATGAAAGAGTTTTAAATAGAAAGTAGCCTTATGTATGTCCTTTCTAATGTATATTTTAGTACTTTTTAAGAGGAACAATTCCGTTATACATGATGGTTGCCTAACTAACCGTTTACGCAGCGCACGCCACGAAAGCTCTCGAAAGGAATTTTCCCCATATTTGCAACATTTTTCATTACAGCTCCTTTTGGTCGTGACATGATGCTATATAGTCTATAGCCTCCTCGATAAATGGGCTATCCAACAATAAAACAAATTTTGAATTCGAACCAGCAGTTTCTGAGATTAGCGCGTTCAAACAAATAAACTCTTCAGCTTTGTATAATATTGTATACATTAATCATAGTTAGGCGCAATGAATTGCCTTCATTAGCTTCCAGTTTCATTAACCGTCTTATTTTTATTTGTACCAATAATGTTTTATTAAAAGGTAATTTAGTTTGTGTTTGTTGACAGACTTTCAGCTGTTATAAAAAAACAAGAAAAATAACTTTGATTTTCGTATATAGCATTTACTTTCTCAGAATATTTTAAGAATAAATTGCTTTAACTAAATTACTTATTGGTAATAGATTAAATGGTTTATTTGAAAAGTATTTTTAAACTGTTTTCAATGTCTGATCAATATCGTCTATATGTGTTTATAATATCTTATTACTAGTGGCGATAGCCTAGTTAGGTGAGGAACGGACTGTCAAGACGAATGTTCGCAGATTCGAATCCCAAAAACCTATGACTTTTCTAAAATATGTATATATTATTTGTGAATTATCCGCAAAAGAAAAACATCGTGAGGAAACCTGAAAAGTTCTCTATATTTGTTCTTAGTAATATTTCTACCTCCTTTATATTTGTAAATTTCCATTAACGCAGCGAGCTTACTCCATTACGTGTTGTGCGAAAACCTGTTATTTTATTTGAAACATAAAGAATGCTTTTAGAAACCGTACTCAGGTGGTCCAGAGGGAATGGGTTTAGCTTGTCAAGGAAATTAATCACAAGGATAAATAACTCCTACGGAATGAAATGAAATAAATACTTGTATAATTATGATAGTGTTAGTACAAAAATAAGTGAATGCATAAATACGGTTCTCAAATCGTTTTAGTGATAATTAGATTTTCATACATTCTATTCTTATATTCTACATACATCTAGTACTTCAATTAATAGAACTGTAACATTTTCATCTACAACTCTTACATAAAACTTTAATAATTTATATAAAAATGGAAACAATCTAGCAGATGGTGATAAATCTAATTTTTTTCCCTCAAACTAAAGCAGGGTATTGTCTTGTCAGCCTTTAAATTACAGCACTCGCCAGGCTGTTAAAGATAGTTTTTGCCCGCGGCTCAGATCGCGTGTAAAAGATTTTCCGAGATCAAAAATAGCGTATAGCACTCAGGAGTAGCAGTAGCTTCCTATTTATGAAAAAATAGCAAATATCGGTTAATATTTCCTGAGATTAGCGCGATCAAAAAAACTCTTCAGCTTTCATCATCATCATCGTCAGCTGCAGGATGTCCACGCCTGAACATGGGCCTCCCCCAAAGATTTCCAGATCGACCTATTGTCAGCAGCCCATATCCAACGATCTCCTGCAACTTTTATGGGGTCATCTGTCCACCTCGTGGTGGACGTTCGACGCTGTACTTGCCAGTTCGTGGCCTCCAATCCAGAACTTTGTGCCCTAGCGGCCATCAGTTATGTGAGCTATATGCCCTGCCTACTGCCACTTCAGCTTGCTAATCTGATGGTCTATGCCGGAGACTCGTTCTTCTACAGATTTCTTCCTTTCTGATTCGTTATCTAGACTGGACAAAACCTCAAACTTGAAGATAACTAACTTAATTCTTATTACCTAGAATTTAAAGTTTAGATTAACAAAACATGAATTTAAAAAGGGACATATTTAAAATGTCGAATTGAAGACGGTCTGTCGCCTACAGTTAGTTTTAAATTACAGATGAAGAAGTTTCTAGTATTTTAAAACTTTGAACTCGGATTGCTTGGAGCTGGAAGAATTGAAACACGGCAAAGCTTTTAGTTTATCCGATCTGAGTTGTATGCTCTTCTTGAGTGTTCAATTGCAATTAAATAACGATCTTATTTGCACTAATTAGTGAGTGCCATTTTGAAACATTTAACAAATCCATACTTAATATATGTATAAAGCTTAAGCTTGGTGTTTCTAAATGGACGCTATATTTTATATCCGTCCGGATAGCGACCACCGTACACAAGGTGTTACCCTCCATAGTGACCCACGTAAGTGTGTCGCGTTCCGGGATCAGCCTGTGTATATCCGGTTCCAACAGGTCGGCATTATTGAGCGGCTGTCGAAGGGTACCTACTTATCATTTCTTGCCAGTCGTCATTCTATTGGACCCCACTTCACTTACCATCAGGGCAGTAAGATCACTTACTCACGTATTAAAAAAAAAAATTTCACACTGACTATGGCGCCAGCAAAAGACTATATTAATATTACGCAGTATCAAAGTTATTAAATAATCCGCGCGTCTACAGACAGAGTTCGCTTTGAGAAATCATGCTAACTAACCGCAACTTTCTGCACCTGGACTACATAAATTCAATCAATCATGTTACGACTTATAAAAGTTGGTTCAACTATTTAATTGGAACTAACCAATGACTTGATATTTAGTTTATTAACTTTAGTAGGAGGTAGTTTGTTAGATTGCAATTATTATGCATTTTTTAAAGATGAAAACGCCCTTATACGGTGTCAATTCGTTGCTGCGTGGAGAGACAGACCGATTAACTTACTTCTACCTTCATGTACTATCAACCACAAGCTGAAAAATTTCAAGACTTCAAATAGCCTATATACTTTCGTGTTCCTAAAAAAAATCTTCACAAAAATTACATAAAGAGGATGTTCTTTACTCCTATCAAAGAAAAAATTATTTTATTATACTTAACGCGTATAGGCAATTTGAAGTTTCAACTATATCCAGCTACTTATGGGGTTGACTGTACATTCAGAAACCATCCATTTTACCATTCCATATTACTAGTTGCAGTGTAGATCTATCCATAAATTGTTTAATAAAGCTATTAGTACGAAACTATCGTAATCTCAAACGCTTTTAAATAGCTCGCTTATCTAAAATGCAAATTTTATAGTTTTAATACCCTACAATAACTATTTAGTAGTTTAAATTTTTAATTATAAGAGATATGTATTTTTAGAAATAAGGAAACGTAATCCAATTGTAAGTCATTACGTATTATAAAATAGAATACTAATTAAATAATATCGGCCTTCTATTATAATGTACTGTCCCACTGTTGGGCACGGGCCTACTCTACTACTGAGAGGGATTAGGCCTTAGTCCACCACGCTGGCCTAGTGCGGATTAGAAGACTTCACATACTATGAAAATTCGTATAGAGAATATCTCAGGTATACAGTTTACGATGTTTTCTTAGAATAATAACGAATTATTTAAAATTAAATTCCAAATTACAGGCGATTTCAAAATTAGAATCAATCCATTTCACCGCAAAAGACCAGTAATCGTCTTAGTTTAATTTACTGCGAAGCGTAGATAAACTACCAATCTACTAGCAATTCAAGTAGGACCGCCTTCCCGAAAGAAATAAAATCATCTAATAAGTTTGACAGTGAGGACTGCCATCTCAAATTGAAGCCAATATCTACTTAATAAAATCCAAATAAATTTAGGCTAAAATGGAGGTTTCGTTTCGGCCAAAAGGCTTTGTTGTTAAATTTTCCCCGCCCTTAATTATGTCTTAGTTACAAATTTCAAAAGATTAACAAGACAGTCCACTAATTCCACCCCTTCGGGCCGCTAGGTAAATAATTGCGGTATTAAATCTAATACTCTGATGTCCAATATAAATTAATAAATGTCTTTCAAAATAGCATTATGAGGAATGCAGGGAGTTTCACGAGCGCTGTGACTTGTCCCTCTTTAAATGAGGTTTAAAAAGATTGTTTTCTTCCCGGTAGGCAACGGTTTGTCTGTGCCCATAGCATTGCAAAGAGCTTGGACGGCAGATATTGCTTATCATTCAGTGAACCGCTTGCTCGTTTGCTTACTAAGGCAATAAGTAAAATAAATAAATAATGTATACTAGTTTTGTATATTAAGTATTTTGTTCCACTATAATAAATAAATTATTAGTAACGTAGGAGATTATATTTGTAAATGACAGGTCAAGGTACATGATAATTAATAAACTATTGGGCATAGGCCTCTATTACTGAGGCAGTTAAGGCGTGTTTTCTAACTTTGTCAGCGCTAGCCTGATACTTATTAAATTTTATTCGACATTCATAATATTAATATATAGAAATATTCTATAAATAATAAACAGCCCGATAATAATATTTTGGTTGGTCATTGAAAACACCCTATAGGTAGTTATACAACGTCCCGAAGCATCCGTTCTGAACTGAGAGATACTGACTCTTTATTGTCGGTCTCTATTCATAAAATAAGCCCACACACTGTCTAATACTTATTTGCACCGTTGTAATGTATAACAAACAATAATTAAAATGTAGCCTTTGCATCGGAAACACGTTCTTTTATTTCAATTCACTCGAATAAAAGTTTGACTAGATATTATAATTCGTACATATAATGAAACAGAATGTGTACAAAGTTGTTTTTCCTACAAACATCATGAGTTCACAAAATCGCAATTTGTGCTGGGTTGCGTTTCGTAGTTTTTTATTTATTTTATTCTGTGCATGGACTGTGATAAACAATTCTCTGAAACATCTCTCTGTTTTAAATTAAATAAATGGGTACGCATGAGTTTGCTGATAATTTTTTTTATAGATATTAATATTATTATTTTCTTTGGAATTTGTATGCGATAGATACATTTAT
Source organism: Manduca sexta (assembly GCF_014839805.1). Taxonomy (NCBI): domain Eukaryota; kingdom Metazoa; phylum Arthropoda; class Insecta; order Lepidoptera; family Sphingidae; genus Manduca; species Manduca sexta. The sequence goes on from NC_051124.1 coordinate 7,258,131, forward strand.
ACATTTTCAGCTCGCGTATAGCTAATAAAACTAGTTTCATCTCTATACATAATATTATCTAATTCCAAGTCATATTGTTTATAACAATGTAAGTTGAATCTGTAATTCCTTTTACAGTAACAGAACAATATTAATTAAAACATTGGCTAGTAGTGAAAGCAAATTTTAAATGGAATAGGGATTAAGTTTTTCAAATATTATGTTGAAGAAGTCTTGAAGAAAATTACGAGTGAATGCTTTTAATTAAAGTAACAAAGAACAACATTTAATAATTTACTTTTCAAATGAATACATATAGTATAATAATAAAAAAATCACTTAATATTTAACTTGAAATGAAAACGGACTTCAAAGGACTCTTTAATCAATCAACGTATATTAAGAAAGGACAGAGACGGCATCAAAGCTTTTGTAATAACGGACTGACTGACTTAAAGGCAGGATAGTGTTGAAATAATTAAATTATCTTAAAAATTTTAAATGTTTCTATTTTTAAATGATTATTTTTTAAACGAGAACGGCTAATTGATTCACTGCAGCTGATGGTAAGTGGAATGAGGTCCAGTAGAATTGCGACTGACAAGAGATGATTACCCCACGGCACTCAATAGTAAGTAAGCAATGTTAAATATTTTTTTGGTATTTAGTGGTTTTTGAAGGCGGTATAATTTTTCACGTATCAATATGGTTAGAACAATAATATTTTTTTAAGGGTATTTGTGACACGTTTTACTATAAAAATTACAGACTGATAGATTTCGCCTCTAAGCATTATGACGAGTAAACTAACAATTCTCTGCAAGCCATTCATATGGCACAAAATTAGACACGAATGTACGTACAGTAAAATGACTATTTTGGTTCCTAGCTAATCAGACCAATAGCTAAAGCATGTAATGTTTAGAGATAAGACCACAACCAATTCCATGGAATTACATCCGAAATGCTTTGATGGTTTCCAATATTCAGTTGACATTAACTGCCAAAGGCTTTGATACAGTGAACATCCCAATGTTTGAAATCAAACGTGCGAAACGCACTAAACTGAATTCACGTTTCGTAAAGCCTTCTGATCCTGATTTTGATCTAATGACGTGTGTAGGATTAAATAGCATTTGTAGTGGGCAATATGTCAACTTCGTGAAACTCATGGTGACCGGCAAAGTAGATGGGAGAAGGCCTCATGGCTGCAGGCTAATGCATTGCACACTACGATTAATGAATAAAATATTTTAAGTTTTTATTAAAATCTGTTATGTTTTCTATTTTATAATTTTACCTTTGATTTATTTATCAATTTGTACGTAGGTACTGCAATCGTACTTCTTTATGAGCGGACAAGTATAGCTAACGCGGGGCAGCAGGGCAGACAGCAATTTATAAAGACAATATTATTGTTAAGAATATTTATTTATTCGAGTAACATAGAACTCATATTATTAGTAAAGGTAAATTTAAATTTCATACCCCAAATATGAAATCTAAATGAGGCGTGTTTAAATCGACTTTAGATTTCAAGTAGATACTTAAATGATTCCATCTGCCTACGGAAGATAAACTCATTTCGAAATCTTTCCATTCTGCCAGCAATTATTGTAATTAAACGTTATTGCGGTCGCACAAAGCTGAGACTCCCTTGGGTGACGTTGGAAATAGCCTATGCAAATACCGCTGCAGTAGAAGCTATTTCAAATGACCTCATTAGCTGCACTTACTTGTCAACTCTTTCATCTCTCACGGGAAGCTGTTGCGTAATTGTGTTTCTGTTTGGTTCTATTGCAAATGCGTGAAAGTTTCGATCTATTTTAGGTCATGTTGTAGAAATGGACTTGTCAAATAAAACATAAGTAATAAATTACATGGAATTTAAATCGAAGACGATTATTGATGTGGTAAAATAAAACCAACGCATGACAATCGTGCCATTCTTTAGTAAGCTACGATATCACATACAGACAGCAAGACATATTTTTGCGTCAGGGGTTAAAAAAGGATGTCAGGAGTAACATTTATATTCAAACGTATTTAAAAACTCTTTTGTACCAAATTCAATCTTATGGATACACAACCCAGATTTAATTAGAAATACTCATACTGTGAAAAAATTACGGCACGTCCCTAACAAGTCGTTCTTTGCGCACGAATGCTTCGTTTGAAAAGGCAAAGAACACTCTGCTTGTAAAATAGGATTACTGTGTCACTGTTAGGTTCACTTTTTCTGCTCCTAAAGATTTATTCTCTCATTTTTCCTCGTTGTTTCAAATGGAGGTCCTCTTGATGGTTTTATTGTGCTTTGTTTCATTGTGTGGTTCGTTGTAATTAGAAAATATATCGGAATGTAGCGAGGTCGTATATCTTGCTTCTTATTTTTATTTTCTAAAGAGTAATTTCTTAAAAGCCATAATTGCTGCATGAAGTATTTGCGCTATCTAAGAACTAAACTGTTAAATTGATGTAGTTTCAAAACTCAGCGGATTTAAAAATAATATGTCAAAATTAATGTGAAATATCGATCAATTTATTTTGCAAACAATTTCAATCAAAAGTCGTCCAATATTTTTCTCATATTTGTTCTATCTTCATGATGAAACAAACAGTTCTGCAGAATAATCATTAGTTTCTCTCAATATAGATTCGATAGCAAATGCAAACGCTGAACTTGTGAGATTGCAATTATTGATTCAAGTTGGAGAGCTGTTCCCATGGACTTGAAGAATACTTTGCTTTGACGCAGTTCTTTGTGTTTGGATTGCGCTTTATTGAAATACCGTCTAATTTTATAAGAGGCTGATTCTATTATTTTATAACATATTTTACATAACGATAATTATTTTTTACGAAAATTGGTTTGTATTTAATTGCATTTATTAAATTAAAAAACCTAATGCACAATACGTCACTGATGAAATTGAACTGCAACTAGCTAGACTAATTGAATTCATAAATGAACCCCAAAATAATGTACAATATTTACTATCAAATTAACCTTTGTAGAATGTAGAACTAAAATATTATCAAGTTTGTACATAAGTTGCCTTAATATGCATTAAACAATGTTGTCTTGTACTTAAGCATCGGTGTAGTCGAGTCCTGTTAACAACTCAAAGAGAATAGTGTTCTATAACTTTGTTCGTTACCTAAGTGCGCTTTGTATAGAAACCCTTAGTAACTTTTACCTCAATTTGTGCCTTTTGCTTGTTTTCCTGGAAATATAACCACGTCACATAATTATTAGTTTTTAATATTCATGTGTTTAAAGTGTATTTTCGAATGAAATTAAAAAAATAGATCTCATTATTTAGACTTTTCATATAAATTTAAACATGGTTACTAGATGACAAAAAGTAACAACAATTATAATTTGCCTTCAAATTGCTCTTTAAATAAATGAAACGCGGTAAATTCTTTTAGGAATTTATAGTCCAATTTAATCATTTTCTTGGTTTTCCTCAAGATATTGTAATCGTGTTAATATCGTTAATACTTTTTATATGTATATTTGTTATCATATGAACTATAATTGGAAACTCTCTATATTAAGACTTTAATATAAATTCCAACATAGTACATCCGAAAACAATATTTTATTTCCATCCATACCTATTCATATTAATTAATAATCAAACGAGGCTATGTTTTTACAATCCATAATCCTGATCAAATTATATAGTTGAACATAAGGTGAAGCTATACCAGCAGTTAAAACATTGATGCCATATATCTTCCTATCTCGTTTCAATTTCTTTTATGGCTCGAACTCACCTTAGAGGATGTGGCATTGATTTTATGGCCTGATGGATTGCCTCTGTGTCACTTCGACTTTTAAGGGTTTTGTTTTGTTTTACAAGCAGATGACTTTGAAAAATTGTGTTGTATTTGCTACAATTTATTTTTATTGTATTCTTGTAGTTGTTGTCCTCGGTGGCGTAGTTGTATTGCATATCCGGTACAATAGCGCTTTGAGGTCCTGGGTTCGAATCCCGGGTCGGGCAAAGTGATATTTGGGTTTTTCTGCTCAGTATCAGCCCGGAGTCTGGAATTTGTGCCCGATATGGCGATAGGCTCGCCCCCTATCACATCATGGGACGGAACATACTTGGCGAAAAGTGGGTGCCCTAGTTGCACCTCTGCATACCCCTTCGGGGATAAATGCGTGATGTTATGTAATGTAATGTATGTAATGTAGTTGTTTTCCTGCAACCTTGTTCAGCAATGTTTTCTACTGAAACGACATTGCTATATTGCTGAACAAGTGGCGTTAGAATGCCTTACATTATCAGATGCATTAATATTGATATTAAGACTAATACAGCTGAAATGGGACTCCCTTGCGTACTCACACAACTGTTCAATAGGTACGGTACACATTTCTGGTTATACCTGTGAGGCTTTTAGTCTTGTCGTTTTATTTTATTAATTTTTTTCCTTTTATTTTAAATTATTATAATTAGTCTTAATTACTGTTAATACTTACATATAATTTATGTTTAGTGTGAGTTACCGCAATAAACGTATTTTCTTTCTTTCTTTAATTATAAATTTTATTTTATGGATTTCCTGGCATTTATATTTACAATAATACATTTGTAGTACAAATACATGAAATTGAGAGCCTCGATGTTAAAGTCGCTTTAACATTATGTCTAAAAGAAACATTAGTCTAAACGGTGGCTAAAACTGTCTTTTCTTTCCTCCCAGCCCAGTCTTCTTTGTTCATTTTGTACTCTTTCATTTATTTTATGTCCAATATAAAATGTCTGTAGTTATATAAGCGATTTAATTAAGTAATAATTAATTTGATTAATATTGTCATGTATCTTGACTTATCATAAGCGCAACATGTTCGACTACGTGATGAATAAACCATTTTATTTTATTTTAAACTCTAAACCTCTAATTTCAAATACTATATGAAATAAATTGAAGTATAAATTACTTGAAAGATAAAATAGGAAAGGACTACGTTCCCTCATTGTAAAACTCGACAAGCAATCGCAATGTTAGCAAAGAAATGTCTATATTAATATTTAATACGTCTATATTTCATTAACAATACACTCTAACTAACAATTGCAAAGGTTTTTCACGTAGTTGTGATTGTACGCGGTGCGAGTACGACTATCACGCTAGAGTTCTGGGTTCGAATCCCGGTTCGTGCCAAAATAATTATGACCATCTTAAGAAATACTCAGTCGAAGCCCGGAGCCAGGAAGTTGGTGGTGTGATGTCCCCGTGCTTCGGAAATACGTAAAGCTATCGGTCCTTCGCTTGATCTCTCTCCGGTCATGGCAGGTTGCCGTCTCACCGGAATATGGGAGTGAGAGACTAAATAGTGCACCTGTGTATTGCGCATACACTTGTGCACTTTAATATCTCCTGTGTACTTGGCTGATCTGTGTTAAGATTGGCCGCCGTGGCCGAAATTCGGTTAGGAAGAAATCTTAAAAGTAGTTTATAAGTTGGTACATAGGTCCATAGTTTAAACATAATTACATACATACATATATAGTATCACACATCTATCCCATAGGGCTAGGCAGGAGACTATGGATTGCCACTTTGCACGATTCTGGCATATTTCTCACGCTTCCTCCACCTTCACTAATCTTTTCATGCATTACATAATACTTAATACTTCTATTTGTTGGAAGGCATTATAAATTTACACACATCCCTATTCTTTATCTATGTTATTCAGTGATTGTCATTGTAGCTTTTCCTCTTTCTCTTTTCGGCCTCCCTAAAATCTATGTAGCCGTGTCGTGTTGAATAAAATTCAAGCTTCCAAAAGGTTTTGTTTATTATTAAAATAAGAAACCCAGTGAAAGGCGACAGCCTAGCTGGTTGTGGAACGGATTGTCGAGACGAATGTCCGCAGGTTCAAATCCCAAGGGCACACACTTCTGACTTTTCTAAAAAAAATATGTGTGTATTCTTTGTGAATTATCGCTTGCTTTAACGGTGAAGGAAAACATCGTGAGGAAACCTGTATGCCTGAGAAATTCTCTATATGAATTTCAAGGGTGTGTGAGGTCTACCAATCCGCACTGGGCCAGCGTGGTGGACTAACGCCCAAACCCCCTCAGTAGTAGAGGAGGCCCGTGCACAAAGAATACACACATATTTTTTTAGGAAAGTCAGAGGTGTATGCCCTTGGGATTGCCCGTGGGACAGTATATAATACAGGACTGATATTATTATTATTAAGAAACCCATACCAAAAACACTATTAACGTTTATGATTGTTACAGGCGGACATAGCACATTCGGCGAAAGGATACGAGTCAGAGGATGAAAACGCGGGCAGAAAGTGGCAGAGGGCCAGCGACGAACGTCCAGCCAGTAAGACTACCATGTACTCAAAGCAGGTGAGTGCAGCATCATTACAAACATCAATATCATCATTATCATCGTCATTATCGGTAGTCTTTTTCAAAAATTTGCGAGTAGGCCTCCTTCAGCATTGTCTTGAGAGTGCAGTCAGTAAGAATAGGAATTGTTTTGTAAATAGGTAGAGAATATAATTATATTAACATATACGCTTTAAACCTAATTGATATTATATTGAACATTTCATATCCTCGATATTAAATTCTGTTATATATAATTCTTGAGTTAAGTTTCAATATCTTTCGCATTTTATGAACGGGGAACGATAAACTTAAGCTTCTTATAGGCGTGTTGCTTCAGGGCTGTGCCAAGTCACGAATAATTGGAATTCTAACACTGAAAACTTGAATTTATTGGAAAAAAATAATATAATGATAAAAAAGATTTTTTTATTTTTACTAGCTTATTGCCTACACCTCCACCCGCGTAAAAGTTTTTCCTAGATAAATATATTTCTGGGATAAAAACTAGTCTATAGCACTAAGGAGTAATGTAAATAAAAATATATTTTTTTTATAGTTTCACGAGTTGTGAAATTGAAACCAAAATCATATATCGAATTATAAAAATTGTGAATGTTTCCTGAAATTATTAATGTAATTACGAACACGTAGATAAGTCAGGTTCTAATGGTCTGATTCCTAAAACATGTGTTAAAATAAAACTACTTTTCGGATTTTATCGCGGTTTTAATATTTTAGTTTTCCCCGACGTTTTAAAGACTTTGCAGCCTTCGAGGTCACGGAGGGGAACAGAAATAAAAAAAATTAAATAAAATTCCGATCCAAAAATTTCCTTCATTTATAGAAAATCCCCACAGTCCTTGAGTAAAATATCTGTTTGTCCTAGAAATACATTCACGCGGCTGTAAAGAGAGAGTAGGCGCCAGTACATAATAAATTTGATGAGTACAGGTGTGCGTATCGAAAATGGATATGATAAATGATGCCAATGTTGATGATGATAGTATGAAGGATCGATAGGGGATTACATTACGCATTGATAGAATTTGATGGAGAGAGCTATAATCACTTTCAATATTGATAATTGCTTCTGTTCATATCAATTGGAGTAAGTGTTTATAGCTGAAAATATACGTTTTGTATTCATCGAAGCAGAATTAAATACTAGTGGAAGTACAAACAATAATAAATATACAAAAAATATTTTAAATGTCGTCAAAGTTCATAGCGTTTTACAATGCAAGCTAAATGGTCTGCGAACAGCTGATAGAACCATTTGGGCGTACGCTGTGAAAAGTTAATCTTGAAACATATTGAGGCATCGACGTTTCGAAATGTAAAATTTTATATTTCTGTCGGAATGATGCTGAAGGAAGAAAATTTTCGAAGACTCCGCGAATACATTTTAATATATTATATTATTATAAGTTTGTTATGTTTGAATGAGTTTTATCAAATACTCATGGACAATAAGTTATTATAACTTTTATATGAATTCCATGTATCTTTAATTATACTTGCTTTTTTTTGCGGACACTGTAAAGTGACCCTACTACACGTAATGGTAAGTGAAGTGGGGTCCAAAAGAATGTCGACTGACGAGAAATGATTACCCCTCGGCAGTCGACACAATTATGCCGGCCTGTTGGAACCGGATATACACAGGTTGATCTCGGAACGCGACACACTTACCTGTGCCACTATGGCGGGTTTTAACACCTTGTGTACGGTGGTCGCCATCCGAGCGGATATAAAATATACCCTACCACTAGCACCTTGATATTATTCTAATGTAAAAAAATCTACACAGAAATTATAATAAACATAAATCAGTTCCATGAACCTCTGTTCGTATTATTATATTACTTCGGATAATTTGTATAGCTTTGTTACTTTCTATTGTATGGAGAACTTTTAATTGCTTGTCGTTTCGCAGGAATTCCGAGAACAATACTGCATCAACAACAAACAACTGGATCTGCTGGAATTGGAGAAGTCCAAGAAGGATAAATTCCTCGGATGTCTCTCCCAATATCACATCGAGAGCCCCTGTTCGAGAGCCAATAGGTAGGTATATTTTTAATAGAATTGGTGGAAAGAATGTAAACTTGGATGATATAACATTCTTCAAACCTATTTATCGTAATAATAATCAATAAATTATCAAAGCTGTTTGGCCAATTGAAGAACCAGAAATGGGAGAAGTTTTAAACCTTAAAGGTAATAATAATTATATCAGCCCTGTATTACATACCGTCCCACTACAGAACGCGGACTTCCTCTACTACTGAGAGGGATTAGGGCCTAATCCATCACACTGACCTAGTGCGGATTTGCAGACTTCGCATATCTTTATTTTCAGACCTATTAACTAAAAAATAACAGTATCTAGAATACAAAATTTGAAATAATAATTTAAAAAAATTAATAAACTTTATAAAAAATTAGCATTTCAATTTAGTGGAAAAAAAATTGTAGTTCTCGAAAAACGAAAGTTAGATAAGAGAGATTAATGAGTGCATTAATGATGGATCAAACATAAAAAACTTTCTATTAATATGATTATAATGCCTAGATTATTAAACTCAATTAATTTGTTACTGTAACTTAGTCAAATATATTAGAAGCAAACCATCCACAAACATTGAAGTTCATCCAACAAAACAATTAAAAGGAAGACTTACAAAGATTTATCCGAAGAGCGAAGTATAAGGTTAAAATCTTAATTGCAATGGATCAGTCGGATTAATATAGTAAGGTTATACCAGCGAAAGCCAATTTAATATTTTAAGAATTATCCAAGATTTTCATTATACAAATTTATCGCTTGGGTGTATTGTTTGAATGCCTCGTTCGGACAGGGAAAATAATGCCAAAATACTGAGTTCCAAATATGACTTTTAATACACAGAACATTACAGCATTAAGTAATAAATAAAAAAAGGATAGGCTCAAGTGTACGAGCCGCACTCGCGCGTCCTTCCACCCCTGGGAGAGGGCTATTAGGGCACTAAGGGATCGCGGGCGATGAGCGCTGGCGCATTTCGTAAGCTTTCGAACGGGGTAGGAGAGTTGATGACACGTGATGCCTCCGTACACTATGGTGGCGCGCTACAAATTGTATTTTTTTATTTTTACTGAAAAGAGCTTTAGGTAATGTTTTATTTTGTACATTTAATTGTCACAAAGAAATATTTTTCGCACAGACATTATCAAGCCAATATTGAGATGTTGCTTCAGCAAATGTCAGTTATAGTATTGTATTTCTCGCCTTGGCCCTTATTCTGTACGATAGTGTAAACGCGTAACGCGGCCGTGTCATGTTATCTTCGAGAAATGTGCGTGGAATGGTATTCTGTAAGCCAAATTTCTATAGTCCTAAACATGATGCGTTGTGTTGCGTGCTTGTTACGCACTGTCAAAATAACGTGCGGGATAGAGAATAAGGCCCAAGATGACAGAATCTGCGTGTCGCCTTATGTAACTTTCATACACATTTTATTACTACCGAATACAAATACTTTACTATGTAAATTGTTTAACAAATAACCAAACATTAACATTGCATTAAACAAAACATATTATTTTGTTGACAATTATTGTATTCCGTTTACATTCGATCGTTATGAATAACCTAATTCATATTTTAGTCAAAAACAAGTAACAATGATGTGAAATTGGAATCATATATCATTAACTGATAGAACAATGGAAATAAGTAGGTCGGTATGAGAAAATGAATTTAAATATATTTGCATTATAGGTACTTTTTAATAAATTCACATAATTATTGCGTTAATAATAATAGTTTGTCTAATATGAAACTATATGGCATAAACAAAAGTAATATCCCACTTAGAATGTGTCAAAAAACATAACACGACTGCATGTCGTTTTATTGTGGTTGGTTGAGAGACTAACACGTGACTGACGCATTGGTCTATCGACCACACATAACGACTTACGATTTGCATTTTTTTGGACATTGTAAGTGAGCTGAACATTTAAATAATCGCGGAACAAACACACACAAAAAAACATGCAGTCGAATTGAAACCTCCTTCTTTTCTTGAAGTCGGTTAATAAAAAATTACTCTGCACGCCAAAGCTTATACTATACACACACACTCACGCCTTTTATCCCCGAAGGCCTTAGCAGAGGCACAACTGGTCACCCACTTTTCGCCCTGCATATACTAGAAAAACAATACGGTATCTCATATCTATATACATAATATGTATTATAACAAGCACCAACAATCATTTTTAACAAAACCAGTACGAAAATGTATACTGATATTTTTCATTCGGTTATTCTCAAATATCTAGAATAAGTTAAAGAAAACCATGACACTAGAAATAAAGAAAAAGGTATTTAAATGCATAAAGCTGATTTGTTAGTGTTTGTAAGATGAGACCCAAAGTAAATAGCTTTTATTGCAATTGCGTCAATATTTGCAACTCTTGGCAAGGACTTTGTAGATGTTTGAAGCGTGTTGACTAGAACCACTTTGAAAACCAAAAATACAATGTAATTTGGTATTTATTTATTCCGCGCGGAATACAGTTGTAGCAATTTTTAATGTCCTATCTAAAGATATGTTGTTTTTAGTGGAAATTTTGAAGATGTAAAATCTAGTATTGGATATCATAAAATACTTTTTCTTTTTGCTTTTCGCTAAAGTAGTCCTACATAAATTTAGGTTTGCCAGTCATAAAATTGAAGTCATAATTGAAATATCTAGTACTGGATATAAAAAAAAATCGCTTTTCGCTAAAGTATGCCTACGTTAATTGGGTAACTCTGTAAAAGTATTGAAATCAAATTTCAATACTTTGACTACAATTTTCTATTTATAAAACGTAACAATATCTTTACTCATGTGTTTTTGATAGTGTATACATAAATATAATTATAATGTATTTGCCTCAAGCTAGACAAATTATTATTAAAATAAGTCAAACCCCGTTTTGGTAGTTTGCATACATTAATCAGGGGTGTACTTGAATTAGCGCAAACGAATGTCGAAACGTTTGCTAATATCTAGGAGGTAATTCAATAAAGGGCAACGAGGGAGCCTTTGTAATTTATTTAAGACGTTATTAATGCCGGATATCGTTAAACCTGAAGACGGAAATGCCGTAATAAGAAATTGGGTATTAAAAGATTACTAAAATATTACTTTGCGTTATTTATACACTTAATATCAGTCAGGTCGTTTGATATTACTTCTTAAAGATATCTTAGGAGAGTTTAAAATCCCTTGTCTTTATCCTGGTCGACGGAGTAAATAGCCTACATTTTATAATTAATATTGTGGTTTCGCTAATACAAGTTGAAACACTGGAGCCGGTTGACACATTTCCCCAGATACTAGAAAAAAAATACTGAGAATCCTTTCTTTTCTTCTGTGCCTCAGCCGTTTGAGCCTCCTCAGCCCATTGAGGCATTTCATTCATGATTCCTCGAAACCGCTCACCTATTAAAGCGGAAAAATTGCGAAACGTTCATAAAACGGTTGAATACTTTGTGTGACCGAAATTGAGCTTCCTTTATATTACTTTCTTGACAATCCCCAATTCGGCTATTACCCAGGTTGTTTCCATGCATAAGGTATGAGCAAACTTTTGCTATCAGCATTTCACGTATACCAAAGAAAATATTGTTCCCTGGTTGCTTAAGAAATAAGTTGCAAAAATTTACTTTCGTTTCCTCTGCTTCAAGTAACATGTTTCCGTTTCCATAATTATTAGTGATTTTTCGTGTCGTGTTTCAGTTTATTTCTAGTTTTATATTTGATTTTCTGTCTTAGGCAGATGTATTACGATAAAGGTGACCTAGTATTTCAGACATCGCCTCAAGTTTGTTGAGAATTCTTTGTATTTATTATAAAGTTAATTGCTTTAGTCAATTATTGTCCTTGTTTTAACAACTGTTTGAATTATTGCACTAATCAGGTACTTGTATAGTTTAGTATAAAAAAGATTTTCTCAACAGTAATTATAGGAAAAATTTTATTATTTTTAAAGAACAATTTATTTTCAATTCTAGGTAAAGTATAAATAATATATAATTTAGTTCAAGCTAAGTTGAAATCTGACAAAAGGAGACCAACTTCACATACTGTCCGAGTTACGAATGCAAGTACAGTGAATTTGATGTCGGCACAATTTATTTTATATTGATATGACCTAATATTAATATTAAATAATTCAAATAAAATTAGGAGCGATAACATTTATACCTTTGTGTTTTCAAACTCACAATAAATTAAATAATATACGTAATACCAATTCTATAACAACAAAGAAATCCGAGGAATCTATAAAGTAACAAATCCCTTTCCACTAGAAAATATTATTGGTGTCTTATTGGATTATTTGATACTACCTGAAATTCACAAGTAACCTTTGAAATTATTATACCGGTGTACTATTTCACACAGAGATGAAAACCTACAAATTATATTTTCGATGTTTATACATTATATAGAATATGTCAATATTATGTAAATACTGTATAGTTACAATATTAATGGTTATGCAATTCTTAATAAAAAAATAAAGCTCTTCTTAAACCTTAATATTATGTGTGATCTGTGTTAAGACTTATGGTAAGATCTTTTATGAAACCAAGAACGATGATTTTTTTATTGTCACGGCCAAATGAGCCAGTAGCGAATACACCTTTCTGAAGAACTGGTGAAGTATTTTGTACTTTAGAGAAATAATTTAAAGCATATAATACTATAACATAGACGTTATTTATGACATTAAGTAAATATTCACAGCTAAGTAAAAGGAAAGGCAAGCAAATAGTAATTCAATTGAAATTATAAATACAATAAATATAATCATCGAAAAATATTATACGGTAGATGTAATTTAATTCACTTTCTGACTTAATACAGTCAATAAATTCCTTTCCTATAACGAAATAGCTTTTAATAGGAAAACAGAAAGATTATTTCAAATTAGTGGTCACCTAAATTGATTTAGAGATAAACTGAGCACCGCTGGGGAAAAGTAAAAGTAACAAATTGGCCATTTTATTATTCTGCTCCCTTGTAATCTTATTTCCACTGTAATAGGAATGAATGTGCGTCAATCTAGTGTGTCCGGCCTTTATATCCTTATACGACTTGTGCTGCTACATTTTTAAGTTGTAATTTGGTGTAAGGAAGAAAAAATCAAGACCCTTGAAAATAAATTTCAAAAAATATTTATGAAAGAGAAATATACAAGGTCATTTTGACATCGCGTTACTAAATGAAACCACATACTTATCTACTTAGAAACAACACTTCACAATAAGTTACTTGAGCCGTAGTAATAAAATAAAAAAGTATAAGTTTCGGACAAAATAAATATTAATAAAAAGTAATTTTAATTTTACGCGCTCTAATGCCACTACTACTACTCTAAGAGAATTCATTGAAATGGCATCATTATACTTTCAGTCAGAAATACACGCCATATTCGCATTAAACTACTAAATGATAAAAAAATCTGAAAACTAAAACCAGGATTTTTGGTGAAAATATTCGTTATTAATGGATGATTTTTGGCACAATGTCAGCAAAGCTGAAGAGGAGTATGTGGTTTCATTTAGTAACGCAAAGTCAAAATGACCTTGTATATTATTATTAATAACTAGGTATTGTTCGTGACTTTACTCGCGTCAAGTATTTCCCGCTACAAAAGTCCCTAAAAAACTGTATGATGCCAGTGCCATCTATTTAAAAAATCAGAGTAAAAACTCTTAATTTCCCTTGGGAGTACGGAATAAAAATCTTATGTGTTAACCAAGGACACGGTCTACCCGTAGGCAAAGTTTCATTCAATTCCCTTTAATTGTTTTTGCGTTTACCTCTCACAAACATCCAAACATTTTCACAAACTTTATAATATTAGTAAGAAGTAATTTGAAGTTATATAATGAATTATAATATCAGCCCTGTATTATATACTTTCCCACTGTTGGGCACGGGCCTCCTCTACTACTGAGAGGGATTAGGCCTTAGTCCACCACGCTGGCCTAGTGCGGATTGGTAGACTTCACACATCCTTAAAATTCCTAGAGGGAACTTCTCAGGTATGCAGGTTTTCTCACGATGTTTTCCTTTACCATTAAAGCGAGCGATAATTCACAAAGAATACACACATAATTTTAGAAAAGTCAGTGGTGTGTACCCTTGGGATTTGAAACCTGCGAGCATTCGTATCGGTAGTCCGTTACACACCCAATTAGGCTATCGTCGATTAAATTGAAGTTAATATATTATTATCATTTACCTACTTCCTAACTCTAACATTCTGCTACTGAATATATTTTGATTTTAGTCATATTTTTGCTTGGTTGAAAGGTGATAATCTCTCTAAAAACCAAATTAATTTCTTCTATTATATACAAATAAATAATGTATAGTTTCTATTCTATCTCTAAGCATAATTTCTGAATAAGTTATATAAAACCTCATTTAAATTACCCTGTCATAATTTTACAAATAAACATAAAAAAATTCTATTACATGACCTAATTTCGTACCTACTTAATCTTGTTTCTCATTTGTGTAAATCCACGTTCCCATTTCCATTCAGCCTACGAGCTTACGGTCTGGATTTAATTTTTTCCATTCGGTAGGTGAAATACGTAGAAATGTCTGTTGAGATGAATTAGACACTTCTGTGAATTGACTAAAGGGTTTGATGAGATTTAAAAAATATTTTTAAATTTGTAGAGTGGTTTATAATTTGTGTTAGTACTGGAGGACATAGAGATTTGAGTGTTTCGCTTTGGTCATTGGATTCTGGGAATATAAGTTTAAAGAAATATTTAGACGTGTATATTTTTTATTGCTTTGAAGGACAAGACTACACGACCGCCTATAAATAGTAGAAACACAATCCAGCACCTTAAATTACAAATTATTATTTTGTTTTCCCCTGCGCTCGCCATGTTAAGTCTTATTACGTCCAGTAGTTACGCTGGCTACAGTGTTCTTCAAACCGGAACACAACAGTAACTACACACTGCTGCTTGGCGGCAGAAATAAACATTGCCGTGGTACTTACCCAGGCGGACTCTCACATCTGAGAGAGCTACCAACAGTCTCAATTAACTGAATTGGGTGTTTCGTAGTTGCTGATCTTTTAAAAATATTTAACGTCAAATTTATTTTTGTCGTTCCTTGTGTTATTTGAAACAAATATATAACTTAATGTGAAAGTTAAGGTGAATCATGTTTCAACGTAAATTGAATCTTAATTATTTGTTTCAGAGCATCATTTCTATCCGTGTGCGTCCGCCGACGTGTGCCCTCAGATGAGAATCTCAACACCGATTATGCACCCATACAGCGGTATCCCAGGTAATATAACTTATTTCAATAAACCGCGAGCCCTTATAATAACTTAATGAATTATAAAGCTATAAAATATTATCCATATGAGCAAAATTAATTTTACTACCTTTGCATATTTTGAGTTGGAATGTTTGTTGGATGTAAAATCAAATACCATTGAACAAATTTGGATTAAGTCTAACACATAGATAGACCGAGCCCAAATATAAAAGTATTGTCCTGGTGAAGTACTGAATGGAGATTTTACTCCGGGAAAGCCTAGTCACAATCCTCATCAAACATTTGTCTAAAGGTTTGGCCAACCCACCCCGGCACCGCCCGAGCTATGCGCCTACGATGCCGACCTGGAATGCTCATACTTCCGTCGACGTCCACGGTCGGTGTGCAGCCAACCTGACCCCAAGCGGTATACATGGATGCCTGAGGACGAAGACTTCACCCGGATGGAGTGGCCACAGTGAGTGAACATAAACGATAACGATTTGGTAATGTTTTATATTTGGTAATATTAAAGACTAGCTGACCTGACAGACGTTGTCTCGTCTTAACTATGAATTTGCAGCGCGCATTCTGTCAATCGCTCACAGTTATTTTAAACAATTGACAGTTATATAAAATTAATATTTTCGTTAAGTTTTCTAAAATTTTCTAATTTCCGCGCAATTTTTTGAATTTATTCTTTCATAAGAACCACTTCCTTACAATAACAAACACAACAACAAAAAAATTGTGAAATCGGTCCAGCCGTTCACGCGTGATGGCGTGACCGAGGGAAATAGGGATTCATTTTTATATATATAGATTATACAATATATCAATTGATTTTGTAAGGTCTTTTGGGTACCAGTCCTACTGAATAGCGACGTCTTACTCTGACGCCTTTTTATTTGATTACTGGTAATGGTAAATGATTTTTTATTTGTATCCCTTGCAATTGCGAGGCTCCTCGCAGCATTAGGCCCTGGATAATTGCCTTATTCGCTATCCCTAGGACTGCCAAATCCAATGCTACTGATCACGCATTTACTGTATAATTTTATTTATATTCCAGATTCTAAAGTTCTACCAGCTGTATGAATACATTGATCCTAATATCAATATCAAAAGGAGATGTTGTGTCATTCAAAATCTCATTTCCACTTTCTCATATAACACCAACAGTCTTGAATCGAAATCGTATAATTCTTCCATCTCTGCATTCAACATTAATTTTTTACTTCAATTTTAAATATTTCTCTACGAAATATCATTTTGACGCTTCATTTTTGCGAGATGCGACCAAGCTGTAATGTCTGTTTCGTTTTATCTTCTTGCTACAGTGGGTACGGAGTAGGGACGTATTTATTTCTGTCTGATATTTTATGCATTTAACTTAATAGGTATCGTATTTGAGTAAATGGTTCGTAGATTTTGTTGTGAAAGGCAATTGTCTCTTTACTGCATTTAAGATAATTTCATATGAATAATTATCAATTTCTAGGTCTATGGTTGGTTATCTCTTTATTGATTAATTTAGATTTTAGAGTAATAAGTAAGAATTAGAGTTTTCTTTATATTATGAATTAAGTATCTAGTAAACTTTGAATATTAAATAGGAAAATTATATTGATTACTAGTTTTTCCTAACAGCTGCGCCGCGTTAAGTAGTTTCCTGGGATAAAAATTATTCTACAGCACCCGAGAGTAATATAGCTTCCTAATAGTTAAAAATAAATCGGTTTCAAACTAAGAGACAAACTCTTCAGCTTTATATATTAGTATAATTCCAGAAGGTTATTTTGAATACTTTTGGGATAAAAGATACAAAACTATTGACCTTCGATAAAGCCAACAAATTTCTTTGTCCAATGTTATATTTAGTTTACATGGTACTTACTGTTAGGCACATTATTTACCTAAACACAAATAATATGACGTTGAAAGAATTATTTCACTTTATTTATTGAACTTTCATTACTCCAAACATTCGAACACAACGATGACATTTCAGATCAACAAAATATATTCATTAAGAAGCGTATTATATGGAATACGAACTTCTTTAACTTTGTGACAGCACGAACTTACCACATACCACAGGTATATCGATTGAACTTAATCGAATTCATTAAACGAAGATCGATTTAATGTGATTTAAATGACCGTCCGAAAATATCTTCGATGGGAAATCAATCGCTCGTTTGTGGTGCAAATGGTGGACATAATGTTGAAGAGCAGCAAAATTTACATAGCCACGGAACCTTTATCTATACTCTAATTGATTTAACTTGAGTGTTTTCGATGTTTTCGCAAATAAAATATTAACGAGCGTTCCTCGCATAATGGAGCGTTGGGAGCATTTTATTTCCCTTTGTTTAAAGTATTGTGTTTTTAATTTTCGGTCGGAGTTAGGCACGCTTGAGATCGTTTTATTGTAAGCTCGTTTGGAAAGTTAGTCACATGTACGTTATTTATTTCTATGGTACACCAACAACATATATGTACATAATATATAAATTTTAAAACATCTAATGATACTGTAATCGTTAGTGGCTGATATGTATGTCCATTACAGGTATAAGCAACTAAACTAAATTACAAGATAAAAATTAAAAAATACTAACTAAAAAAATTTAATTATGTAATTTAAAAGAATGCCAAATAATTTGTGGACATTTACAGAAAACCCATTGATATATTTTCCTGTTAAGTAAAGGTTTAAATTTTAATGACGTTTTCAAGATTCCTAAGACTAAAGGCAAAATGAATAGAAGAAACAAAGAAGAAACCTATCTACACAATTTACAACAAAATAGTAATACTATCAAATGAGGACAGCTAATGAATTCTGAACGCCTCTTATTTTTTCATCAAGTCTTCATTTCAGGATATACATTTTCATGTCAAGTACAATCTTTAAATACGTGAAACGTTCATGTAACTTTTTATATAACCGACAGCCTTCAGTCGTCTGGAAATGTCCCAAGCGAGTTACCTTTTCAACTTATTTTAGGGTTATAACCATTTCTATAGGGAATAAATCTACAGCTCGAGAATGGTAGAAATAACCTTTTTTTTTTATCTTTAATATCATTTAATTGACAGCGAAACCTGGGCAATATTATCTCTTAGTTTAACGAAATTCACGTGTTTTAAGCATTGTTTTCTACGTACAACCACAATCTACATACTAGACCATTTTGTAGTAGCAATTAGAAATAGTGCCTACGCATTTTTAGAGTTTTTCATCTGGAATTATGTATTATTACACCTGTAAATACATATTTGTATGTCTTAATATTAAAAGAATTCTTTAGCTTCTATCAATCTGAGTGTTATAAATTAAAATTTATCTAACAAACAGCAAATATACCATACATGAACAAAGCTTGC
Source organism: Manduca sexta (assembly GCF_014839805.1). Lineage (NCBI taxonomy): Eukaryota > Metazoa > Arthropoda > Insecta > Lepidoptera > Sphingidae > Manduca > Manduca sexta. The sequence goes on from NC_051124.1 coordinate 7,277,221, forward strand.
TTACTGAATTACGTTTTCAATTTGCATAGAGGCTTGTAGACCCTTGCGGAGTGTGATATTATACGACGTATAGAAACCTCATAACCGCAGTTTATAGAGTTGCCGAGGGTGTGATAAGTTTTGTGGCCGGGTTACAATTATGGTGTGTGTGTATAATGTTTCTTGTTTAGCAGATTATTATTAGTTTCACTAAATTAGGAAATATTATTGAAAATTGCATGCATATCATGCGTTTTTTAAATAATAGTTATTGTTTTTTGTTTTACTTCTTTATAATTGAAAAGGTAGATGGACATTTGTCTCTCCACCACCTTAAGGTTGACGGAAATAATGTCTATAGCATTAAGTCCGCCATTATACATTTGTATATTAAGTGTAATAAAAAATAAATAAAGGGTAAGTCGTAAAAAATATCCAATTTTTTTTATAACTTCGTGATATTTTGGTTTCATTGTTTTGAAATAAGTTAAAAAATGGTTTAACCATGCTCCTGTTGGGTATATTCTCCTAACAATTCTTGATCATAGTGTGCGATGGTCTCCTTGAACGTGCCATGTCGTAGAAGTAAATTATAATTGATATAAAACCCTATGTAAATGCAGTCACTGAATATAAAGTTGTAAATAAATTTGTAAATAATTTATACTATTTACAAATTATGCTCTAATTCCAAATGTAGCTTTCGATTGTTTCTAAATTCAAAAGGGTTTACTAACACTCAAATGTTTTAAACTCAAACCCAGCCAGAGTTGAAAGCCTGGATAATCTTCAAAAAGGTTACAATCCATCAGTAAACAGATACAAAATTAGACACTACAATATACAACTGATGTACATATAGTTATTTCTTATGTTTACGCGAATGTTAGACATTGAAATAAAACTATTTACAGATTTTATCGGGGTTATTTATATTATTATTTTCTCCCGACGTTTTGAAGTTTTTGCGGCCATCGTGGTCACGGGGCGGACTAATGTGGTGATCCGAAAAGTTAGTTACAATATCTAAGTCCATTTTTTTTTAAATTTAATTGTAAGCTGCAAATTCTTCAAAACGTCGGGAGAAAATAATAATATAAGTAACCCCGATAACATCCGTAAACGGTTTTGATGCAATAATGTACATATTTTCTTCTTTCCTTCCTGCCTTCCCGAACAATTAGCAATTTCTCAGAACTAACTATTTTGCTTCGAAATATGAGCTTTAGTTTTCCAAGTTGCATCGCTTCGGATTTACCCATGTTTCTGAAATCTCTTTGCAATTCGTTTCATATTACGAAAGCAGAGATTATTTGCTCGATATTTGCTTCCACGCCAAAGTACTCTGTGTAATTTGTGGAGCTATCAGTAAACTTTGGTATAGGAATCAAACGGTAATATTTACCACAAAATAACTGGAATAAACCTCTTCAATTAGATTAAGATCTACCAACTACGTATATACCTCTCTTATGCCTTTTGAATCTTCTTTTGTGTTTGTTAGTCTAAAGTGTAAATCAGTTAATAAATGATTTTAATTTGCTAATGAACAGATGGATTTACTGTTGCTAGGTGCTATGTGAGAGTCCGCATATATAGGTACCACCGCAATGTCTTTCTGCCGCTGAGTAACAGTGTGTAATCACTGTTGTGTTCCGGTTTGAAGAACATTGTAACCAGTGTAATTACTCGATATAATAAAATTTAACATCCATGTCTCAGGATGGCAAGCGCAGTAGAATACCAAACAATATTTTGTAATTTAAGGTATTGGATGGTGTTTTTACTGTTTATGGGCGGCCGTATCGCTTACCATCAGGAGAAGGGCAACCTCGTCTCATCATTCAAAGCGATAAAAAGAAAGATTGGATAACAAGGCACTTCTACACGATTATTAAAATTAGACAGCAATTAATTTAAGTAATGATGTGATTTTATTTCAGATCGGTAATAGAAGATAACGCGGGTTGGCCGCAGAATTATAATGTGGACCAAATCGCGTCAGTCAGTCGTGGTGGCTCTCTGCCGAGGCCGCCTTCTATAATACCGTGAGTATATTGGTTCCATTTGTCTTTTCTAGCTTGAAACAAACACTCACGCTTTTCATTCTCAAAGTGATAGGCAGAGGCGCAACTAGTGCATCCACTTTTCGACATGTGTGTTACGTTCCATGATGTGATTATGGGCGGCATAGTTGTAGGTTGGTCCAGCTTTGTGGCTTAGAAGCATTGAAGCAGACACCTACACTGTACTTTACTTAAGCTTCGCCTACCAATCGACTTTAGGATCAATTTTTTCAAACAAATATTTTAAATTAAACATAAAACGATCCGCTAACTTCAACCAAGTCAAAAATAACAAAAATCTTCATTGGCGACATTATCGCTAATTTGTAATAAAAAAATCAGTCGCACCGTATTTCGAGGTATATGAAAACATAAAGATAAACACGAAAATTACCCTTGTTTACATAAACAAAGTCGTCTAGGTCGTATGAAACCTTTGACACATACAACCCAAACAAATAAAGGGAGTTGATATGACAAAGAGGCTAATATTGCTTCAGTTGTATTTTTTTCCAACAATAGCTGATTTAAGCCAATCGCGTTTACGACTCTATTCTTGGAGTTACGTTTTATCTTCGTATTTTGAGTTCAAAGTTCTTTTTGACATTGGATACCAGAGAAATTGGTTGATAAATTCTATAACTAATAAAAGTATGGTTATTGTATATTATTTTATATATTATTGCCAGCAAAGGATTATCCCAATCCTTTGCTGGCATTTTGTTGGATTATATAAACATTATGTTAGTGTTAAAATTTCTTGGAATCTTTTTATGCTATCGAGATTTCTTTTTTGTGTGTGGAATTACTGCAGTGTGTGCGCATATTCATAATTAAGTTGCAACCTTCGTACATTGTGGAGTTTGTTTTAATAGCAGTTTGAGTATGGAATGTCTTTGTAAAATAATATGGAGAGATTATTGGAACGACAGTGGAGTATATACCTGTATTGTGAAATTCACATGTAATTAAGTTTAATAATGATATGGTAAAAGCACTTAGACTGGAATGCTGAACCCACTCCTCTGATATTTTTTTGTCCAAGCGTGATGATTGTAATTCAATTGTATATCTAGTGAATATGCTGTTTTGTTGCTTGCGTTAACCATGGTAAGCTCACATGGTAAGCGAAGATGACATAATGATTTTTATCCCAATAAATATAATATATACTACGTTGATATAATATTTCAATATGCTTGTTAGGTATCTTCTTTGTTTCTAGAGTGCCTGCCAGTATAACGGTATCAATATTGCAGATCAGGCCTTTGTATCGCATGCTCTTCAGTTATAAGCGCCTTTGTGAGACAAGTTGCTTGATGTCTAAGATGATTAGTTAAGGAAATTGCGACCATATTGACTAGCGTTTGAATTTAAATAACTGCGCAATAATAAGGTTCAGACTTTGGACACTAATGATGGGACCAGTAGACTAATGGTGGTAGGTTTTTGTATGCGAGGGGTCGTCTGGGTAGGTAATGTCTTTTTCTATCGTTAAGCAGCAGTGTGCAGGCACCTAGTTAGAATTTGGAGGATAATGTAGCTATCGTAATTACTGGGCATTATGAGCTTTAATCTCTGTCTCAGGGCGAGTGCACTGGAGTGCCGCTACATACTTAGTAATTCAAAGTACAGTTAATAGATGGTCCGATCGCTTACCATAAGATGAGCGGCAAACTCGTCTCGTCATTTAAAGGCAGACATAAATAGACTAACACTAGTATTTATCTAGGTGTGCGTTCTCAAGCAAAACTAGCCACCTATAGTCCCTAAGTTCCATCAGGATTTTGATGCAGATAGATTGACAGTCAAAGCTGAAATATCCATAAATCTGTCTGCTGTACGTCACGGCGGATTATAATCCATCACGTTTGCGTTCCAAAGCCCTTGTGTGGACGTGATCAGCGAGATTTGCCGTATTGATGCGGATATTTTTGTCCCAATATTTGTTCAAATATTTGGTTTAATATGTAACAAAATTATCGTTTAACTGTTAATGCGGTAAGACTATAGTATTTTACATGGAGGTCTTTTTGTACGTATTTGTTATATGCATTTCGACCGCCATGCAGCAGAGTAGAAGCTCTGTTGTGTTTCGTTTTGAAAGGAAGTTGTAGTCAGAGTAATAACTTATCGTTGTTACTCAAGACCTGTTTTAGAGTTATCAAGTAATACCAGCTGCCCCATACATTTAATTTAAAAGTAACTTTTACATGAAATAGGCATTTCAGATATGAGTAAAACAAAGCTACCCCACTGCACCTGATGGTAAGTGGAGTAGAGCCCAGTAGAATATCGATTGACAAGAGATTACCCCTCGCCAGTCGACACAATTGTGCCGGCCTGTTGGAACCGGAGATACACAGGCTGATCTCGGAATGCGACACACTTACCTGTGCCATCATGATGAGTTTTAATAACAGTTTACGATGGCTGCTATCCGGGCCGATATAAAATATATTATACCACCAGCAAATGAAAATATATAACCTTGTTTGAGGAGCGTAGTTTAAGCAATGATGGCATTCCACTGCAGTGATCTGTTCGCCGAATTCAACGCAAGGGCTGTACCACGCGAGGCCCATGTAAGCCCAAAGCATTTTTAAGGTGGGCAAAGATGTTTCTAGGTAGGCACCCATCACCCATGCCGCCCTTGCTGTGCCCATATCTATTACCTTATCAATTAAATGTTAAGCAGGTACGTGATAATGTAACGCAATAAATTTGTAATTAAATTTGAATTAGGAAATATGAATTCTAAGATTTACAAATGATACTAACCGCTCCGCAATGTGTGGGGGCGCGGGTAGCTGTACGGATGGCGAAAAAAAAGGTGTATAGTAATGTACTATTACATCTTTCATACGTAACTCATGTGTTAAAATTGTATTTATTTTCTCAGCATATATAAAAAGGTTTTTGCTTACGGTTTCTTCCACAATTCGATTAGTAAAAACTGTTTAAAAAGTAGACCATATACTGTCTTAGTTTTCAAAGTCAATCCTTACCAGATTTCATCGAAATCAATTCACTAATTTACCCGTGAAAGCGTAACAGTTATCCATTTAGGTATATTAATATGGATATGTCGTTTTCCCACCTCCACATTTTTAAAGGGCGAAACACATCGCTCCCTTAACAACTCACTCAGCAATCATGTAGAGAGAACTCGTGCGTTGTAATGCGAGCTTTGAGCTGTTTCATAAAGGTTACTCAGGTGGACGTGGCTTGCGTGGAATTCCTTTTATTTATGTCTTCTTTTAGTTTTATCACTGAATTTATGATTATGCGCTACAATTATTGTTTTGTTAGTAAATTTAATCTGCGCTGGATGTATTAGGTACTCAGGTGCAATTTAGAATATTATCAAATAAGTGAGTGCCTCGGTGGATTAGTTGTACTGCATGCGCGGTACGGCAGCGCTCTGAGGTCCTGGATTCGATCCCGGCCAGGTAAAGTGGTGTTTAGGTTTTCTGCTCAATATCAGCTCGGAGTCTGAAATTTGTGCCCGATATAGCGATAGGCTCGCCCCCTATCACATCATGGGACGGAACACACTTGGCAAAAAGTGGGTGCCCTGGTTGCGCCTCTGCATACCTCTTCGGGGATAAATGCGTGCTGTTGTATGTGTTAAATAAATTAGAAGCACCAACTTGAAAAATAAAGCAACTAAGTGTAATAATTCATTACGAAATATATTTTAGGTAATCCACTATAGTATGAAAGTTAATAGAACATCGTTTATTTTACACGTAAATTGAAAAAAAAACAATTAATGCGCGTGGTACGATGGATACACGATTCGCAAATATATGCACTCAAACCAGCTTATTGAAATATATACCTTACAGTTTAACAAAATAGAATTGCATTCTCTTTATGTACATCGATTACAACTAGTATAGCTTAACACAAAAAGCAATCAACGTATTTTCTATTGTGAAATGATGTCAACGGTTTATAATTTACTTGGTCCTTTTCTTGAATATTAAAGTGCATATTGTTCAACGTTCTTTGAAGCAGAAATCAATTTTCTCCCGTCCCCACGATGTCCGGCTTTGTGTTATAATGAAGCTTGACTATTAATATACATAATAGGGGGTTAGGTATAGAGTACATCGTTTTGCTTCGAAATTTTTTAATGCTTGATATATATAAAAAAAAGCGGCGATAGCCTAGTTGGTTGTGTAACGGACTGTCGAGACGAATGTCCGCAGGTTCAAATCCCAAAGGCACACACCTCTGAATTTTCTAAAGTTATGTGTGTATTCTTTGTGAATTATCGCTTGCTTTAACGGTGAAGGAAAACATCGTGAGGAAACCTGCATACCTAAGAAGTTCTCTATAGGAATGTTGAGGGTGTGTGAAGCAGTGGCGAAGCGTCCATACAAGCCGATTCCTACCGGGTTACCTTTTGTAAATTAATTAAAAATAATAAAAGAAAAACATAACAAATATAACAAGAATAATAATAGTATACTCTAACAAGTCATCTTATACTTATTCAATTAAATCGACCCTTTAACGATAACGGTACATAGTATCAATTCGTTAAATCGTAACTCGCGCGCAGTGCTCGCACCTTGTAGTGTTCGAAGGGAACCCGGCCGCGCATAGCTTCCCTCGCGATATTGTTGTCTCTTTCACACGCAGCGCGGTGTCTTTGTCTAATCTTTTGGAAGTGACGTAAAAATACATGTATGCGTGCGTGTATATGTACTTCAGGGTAACCCGAGAATCTGCGGCTTCATGTTGAGCTATTGGCGCGAATTTTTTTAATAATTTAGAATGTATTAATTAGTGTTTGTGTATACTTAGTGTGCGTTATTAATATTTGTTGGACTCTTTTAGGTACCTATGTTCAAAATAATATGTGATTATTTTTAAAATTTAGAGTTTAGATATGTGTTAGAAGGAAATTATTAAGTATTACGATATTTTACTGATTTTATTTTTATTGTGAAATGCGTATTACATCTGTAGAAAAAATATTTCTTCGGGTTCCCTTTTGAAAATTTTCACCCTTCGCCACTGGTGTGAAGTCTACCAATCCGCACTAGGCCAGCGTGGTGGACTAATGCCTAAGCCCTCTCAGTAGTAGAGGAGGCCCGAATCCAGCAGTGGGACAGTATATAATATAGGTCTGATATTATTATTATATATTATTATATAAAACGAAAGCTACAATAAATTAAGATTAAAATATAACATACTAACAGCATTGATGATAACAAGTTTATTATAATAAATAAGAAAGATAACTAACGCAGTTGCTTACGTAGTATGTAAACCGATAATAGATCAGATATCGGAGTTCAGGGATCTACAATGTTGATATTCCTCAAAATTGAAATCTAATACGAAATATTATCGAATAGGGATTGAAACTAAGGACATCGTACATTTCATACTATTATTCATAATAACAGTAGCTTAACGCAACATACCTGAATAAAGATGAAAAACAAAATAACTCAAGATCTAAAATAACTTTTTGCCCTTTAAAACGCCTTATAATATTTTTACATCCACTCTAATGTCACGACATAAAGGTTATTGTCAAAAGGTCAGCTCGGCCGGTCTGTGGTGATTTCCAATTAGTACTGAAGTGATATCCATATGGTGCATTTCAGTGGACCTGTTCCTTTATCATGATCATAGTGGAATATTGTCTTAGTTTCTGTGACGTGCAAACGTGAGTTCTATTGTTTTGTATTGTGTTAGTATAAACATGTTTGTGAGGGTACTTGTTTTTGATATAAAACGCTGAGCGTTGACAGAACGGGGCCCATAATCGTTGATGTCCCCAAACATCTTCTCTCAGTGGCCGTCCTGAGCGGATGCCGTGGCCTGAGGGTCGCCCTCAGCATGGTCACTTAAGGGCTCGCAGTTCCTAAAGCACTCACCCGCAAGACCGGTGTGTTTGTATAAGACGGCCCTGCCAAGATAACAAAAAATAAAAAAAGACCGGTGCCATTGGTCGTTGAGTCGTATTGGTCGGTTGGTGAAATATTTGTGAAAGTTTTTGTGTGGTCGGTGATATTTCTTTTATTTCAATCAAAGTAGCTTTAGTATCTTCACAATTGTGTTAACATTTAAACGTATATATAATGTACATAGAGATAATACGTGATAATAAATTGATTTTTGAAAGTTGGCTTTTTAACTTGGCTCGGTTTAATACACATGGTAAGTACGTTGTGGTAATAATGGCAACCAACATTGAGTCCGTTGAAACGCGCCAGAATTATATTTGCCTTGTATATTCTGACTTATGTTATGGTGGGTTTTTGAAAGTAATTATCTATGTACGTTGGTCGCTATTCTGCGAGATACATAATATTTTAGCACACATACACACACACGCGCGCCTTTTGTCAGCGAAGATATAGGTAGAGGCGTAACTGGTGCAGGCACTTTCAGTCATATGTTTACTGGTGGTAGGCCTCTCATATGTGAGAGTCCGTCTGGGTAGGTATCACCTCAATGTCTATTTCTGCCGTCGAGCAGCAGTGTGTAGTCGCTGCTCTGTGCCGGTTTGAAGCACTGTAGCCAGTAACTACTGGACATAATAAGATTTAACATCTCATCTCTAAGGATGGTGAGCGCAGTGGAATACCAAAAAATACTTTGTAATTCAAGAATTAACAATTAAGTATCTACTATCTACCCAGACAGACTCTCACATATGAGAGACCTACCACCAGTACTGTGTTAAAAATGATTGAAAGGAAATACGTGACCATAATATGAAATTCTTCGGAAATGTTCAGTCATCTCATAAATTCACAAGATAGGGGCGCAGCTGGCGATCTCAAGTTTTAATACCGGGCAAAGGTTTGCGATGCAGACGTACAAGTTCTAATACATGCAATGCAAGGAATCTGCTGCATGTCGGTTTTGAATTTAAATTATGAAAGAAAATATGAATGCCGCTGTGGCGTAGTTGGCAGAAAAATGATTGCGGTTTTGCGGTCTTGAGTTCGACTGTAGGTCGAGCAAAGTTCTGTTAGGTTTTCGATAGATAGGTGATAGGCTTGCCCTTATCCATGGGGTGAATATGGGGATATACATGATTCGTATGACAAAATTCCTAATATCCGATCTATATAATCTTAGGGTTGCATTTATAAATGTAAGTCAGTTCCGCTCTCAAGTACGATAAAGCTGAGACGCTGACAAACAAATATCGGCATCTTAAGATAGCCGCTATTAAAGAAACTCATATTAACTAACCTCAAATGATTATTAACAAACAGCATAATATTAAGTTTTAAGTCACAATATGTGGCTGTCTTTTGTTTATGTATTACCGCCAACTCAGCTGAGAAAAAGCTCTCAAATGACAGCTTAAGCCTGATTTATAAATAGTTCTATACATTATGTCCACTTGAAATGTAACTCAGAGGTGAATCTGATGCATTAATAAAGCCTTTATATCTTTTCGATATATAGTTTAATAAACAGCCAAATGAACGGAACGGAACGGACTGCCAAGACGAATGTCCGCAAGTTCAAGTCCCAAAGGGCACACACCTCTGACTTTTCTAAAAAATCATGAGTGTATTCTTTGTGAATTTATCATTCGCTTTAACGGCGAAGGAAAACATCGTGAGGAAACCTGCACATCTGAGAAGTTCTCTATAGGAATTTCGAAGGTGTGTGAAGTCTACCAATCCGCACCAAGCCAGCGTGGTGGACTAAGGCCTAATCCCTGTCAGTAGTTGAAGAGGCCCGTGCTCAGCAGTGGGCAATTATATAATACAGGGCTGATATTATATTATTATATAAACAGCCAAATACCAACATTAATATCACCAACACTCATAAAAAACCGCATTATTAACCCGTGCGTAATCCCAGAATTCATATAAAACTAAAAACATACAGTTAACCCTCCATAATCCAGCTTTGAATTCATCTGTGTCAAGCGGTGACGCTGTTTGCTTCGCGCCCGTACATTTCTGAGGCACGTACACACTAATAACCGTAGTCCGATGGGTATAATAGACCGTGTAATTACTACATCGCATACAAGCCAAAACTATCTTAGTGTTACGTTATACGGGTTTATTGAAGTACATTTTTGTATGGATGTTTTTGATACGTGCTCGGTGGTTTGGTTAATGTTACGTGGAACGTTTAATGACGTCGTATTCTCTATTATTATTCCAGATGGATTTTAGTTAGCGGTGTATTTTGCTCGTCTATGTACTAAATTTATTTCTACTTTTATATGATTTACTATTGGAGCTTATTTTATTTAATGCTTACTTTTATTAAGACATTTCGTGTTGTAATATTTGATTGCTTCGGTGGCGTAGTTGTATTGTGTACACGGCATACCTCGCGGAGGTTCTGAATTCGAATCCGGCAGTCAGGCAAAGTAATATTGAGTTTTTATACTCAAATTCAGCCTGGAGTCTAGAATTTGTGCCCGATACAATAGGCTCGCACCCTATCACGCCATGGGTCGGAACAGACATGTCGAAGAGCGAATGCCTTGATTGCTCTTCTGCCTAACCCTCTGGGGATAAAGGTGTGATGTATGGCATAGTACATTTTTTTGAAAATCCCTTGGGCTTGAGTATGAAAATAATTTGATCGATGTTCAATATAATCTGCGGATAGAAGCCAAGATGTGTATTTATCCTTGCCTCTAAAAGCCTTATTAATAAATACAACTGTGTTTCACTCTGACGTGCGATATCAACTGAGAGCCTGTCAATTTAAAGTTAGCATCTTAAGGTCGCTATTTAATAAACAGCTATCAATAATATCTCAAGTGATATCTTAAGTCATATGACGAATTTTGATAACTCAACGTAGTTTATTTAACAATGCCGACTCAGTTGAGAGCAAGCTCTTATATGATAACTTAAGCTTCGTTAATTACATTCAAGATATTAAATATCTACTTGAGATCCTACTTAAAGGTGAGATTGATTTTTTAAAACGGCAATAAAAGTAAATGTTGCAACTATTTAACCTTTAAAAGATGACGTCACAATTAGTTTTTATTTTTAAGTATAGATACAATACTTTATTTCAAAACGAAGCATTAGCCTTAAATAGAATAATCCTTTCTTAAGAAATAGAGGATCATCAAGGTTATCTTTAAGTAAAAGAAAGATAACCGCTACAGTACATAATCGCTAGTATTTCTATACATTTCAGTGAGAATCCGAGAAATTAAATTAATAGAATGCTCTCAATGGGCACTGTTAATGCTGTATTGTCACGGAAAATAGTAATTTGTAGTATAACAAAATGTTTACTTACATAATAGTTTACTATAGCTATCAATTTGCAAGGAAATTACTTTTATTTGTTCAGTATTGTTTGTATTGGGTATAGATAAATTAATGGTTTTGTTTCACTTGCTTTTCGTGGAAGCGTTTAGTTAGAGTTTGGTTGTAATTAAATTATAGCATTTTTTTGGAAGTTATAAGATGTTGTTTCAACTTTTGACCTTATATTGTTAGTTGTCGGTCCAGAATGTCTAGTAAATATTTTTTTTATTTTAAAAATTCATAATTGTCCCCTCTTTAACTAGATATAGGGGAAATAAAAAAAAATGTAAAGATACTTAAACATATTGACGTGCAACTACTATGTTCTTATCTCTGCACCACACCTCAGGATGGTTGGTAGAGAATGCCTCTGGCATTAAGTTTACCTTTACATATAATCAATAAATAAATAAAAATATAAGTCATTATTATAAAAATGTCTTCGTTTATCTTACGCCTTATTGTCCCCGACTTGGAAGTTTCTAGTAATTTACATTTTCCTAGTATACAATGTTTTCGGCGTACCAATAATAAATACTCCCGCAGTTGTTTTCAGAGTAAATATTGTTTACTTATGTCAGACAGCATTTGCTTCGTCCCCGAAGTAACAAAAACTATGTTTTTCGAGTCATAAATAAGAGCAGTAAGATTCGTGAATTTATTTATTTAGAAATATACTAAGAAAATAATACACTGCCTTCTGAATTGTAAATAAGCGTTCCCTAAATTTTTGGATGATGAGCTATTACTAACCAGGCGCCGCAAAGTAGTCATCTTCTACGATCGTTAACGCTAAAAGAAAATAGAAAAAATGTATGAGAATGACATATCTTAACGATAAGTCTATCGTTAGGATATGTCATTCTCATATATAACATTAGCGTTAATGATTATAGGACTGTATCTCGACTAAAGCCACTGTATATATTATTTTGTTCGTATATGGACGTAATAATTGTCATTCGACATTGTGTATGTATGCTGTACAATGTTTATAATGAATTTATATATATACATCGGTCCTGTATTACGCACTGTACCACTTTTGAGCATGGACCTCTTCAACTGCCTAGAGGTATAAGGCCTTAGTCTATTATTCTGGTCTAATGGAGATTGGCAGACATTACATACTCTCAAAATTCTTATAGAGAACTTCCCAGGTATACAGGTTTCCTCACGATGATTTCCTTCACCATTAGCAAGCGATAACTCACAAAGAATACACAATACAGTTTAGAAAAGTTAATGTTTATATGTTTGTATGTTTGTACCCTTAGGTTTTGAACCTATGGATTTTTGTCGTGGCAGTACGTTCTACTCCCAACTAGGCTATCACCGTTTTATATATATAACAAGCTTTATTTATGGCTAATGTTATTTATATAATTCGAAAATAACCCTTTTTTAACAAGTACGGGGAGATAAATTACAATATTTTCAAGAAATGGTTTCATATAATAACGCAATGTCAAGATGACCGTGTATTTATTTTTATCAGAAAAATCCATGCGGCCGGAGTCGCTCTAATGCTATTAAAGCCGGAGATCCATGAGACTTGCATGCAACATGAATGCCTTCCTTGATACAATACGTGTTGTTTTGCAGCTGTCCTGCCCACACACCGATACCGCCGCCACCCCCGCCGCCTCCGCTTACCATACCTCCACATAGGTAAATAACAATACTAAATAAACACGACTACTATGCATGCATCCAATTAACCGCCATTTTCAAACGCAATTGCTATTTCGAACTATTTCAAAATGAACCAATCAGAACACGTTTTTTTGACAAGCTTCAAACGAGTTATTTTGATTGGTTCATTATCAGAATTTAATTGACGATTAATATTAGAATCGTTTGTTCAAAACGACTGTAAATAGACTTTGCTTTACGTAATGAGAAATGTATTCAGAAATAATTATAAATAAGCAGTTCTGAGTAGACGTCAGAATTACAGAAGTGTTTCTGAGGAAAATCTAAGTTTAAGCCTATTGGTATGCATCCTTATAGTGGTATAGTGTACTTTTATTTTGACTTTTTAAAAAATGTACAAGTTTAATAATGTAAACTTCGCCATTGTCCATCTAAATCTAAACTTGCCTCAAATCTATCTCCTTTTCAGGACGAAACACGTCTCATTTGCTCGCTCTCACACTCTCACGACGTTCGACGATTCCGTCATGCCGGCTGCCGTAGGAGGCAGTCGATTTAGGAGAGATTGTGAGAGGTTGATCGATGGTAGAGTTGTTAAGGTATGTAAAAGAGTTGAAGAAGTAATATTTTCAGAAAATATTAATATAAAAATCCATAGTTACACTTTTTAGTTGCAGTTGTGACTAGATTTATCCTAAATAAATATTATTGGTTCTCAGCAATTCTTAATTATTCATCTTGTAATCTCTTAGAAAATCATTTATCAGATCCCTTTAATTACACTGTAGATTGTGAATTAAACTAGTTAAGCAATGTTTTCTTCCAAATTTTATTTCAGCCTGAAGCGAAGCAGTACGCGACGCTGCCTGTGATGTTCCAGCCGTTTCCGCCGTATCCGCAATTCATAGCTGCGCAGGCGCCGGCGCCTATACACTACCCACCGCCGATCGCGCCGATGCCAACGCTACCGGCGACATCAGTGCCAAGACCTACGCAAACAGAACAACCTAAGGTTGTTGTACTAGGTAGGTATCATTATTCTTAACCTATAGTAAAGATCTCCTACCGTGTTAGTTTGGTCTTATGTAATTAAATTAGTTGAGCGTAAGCAGCAGTCCAACATTGAATAAGGATTAAGGACTCGAAAAGGACAGATATTACTAACATTGAATAATTAGATATTCTTTTCTACCTACTACTAATTATTATAATTGCTAAACTTTAATTAATTTCATTAACAATTTCAGATTCAATAAAGAAAGGAGTGATGCGGACACAAGCGACACAGACTGAAGTATGTTTAGGAAGGAAACCATTACCACCTAACTACTTGTCACTTAGCCCACGAACTATTAAACGGGTAATTAGTGCTACAATAATAGAATGTGTTCCATTTGTCCCCATATTAATCTATATAAATATACAGGTTAAAATGGTGGCGGCTGGCGTTCAAACTAACGGATACACTGTAGGAGTAAGACGACTTACCAAGTCTTTCTCGGAGGTAGGAGGTGATAGGTTAGCGGGTCGTGATAATCAAAGCGATATTCCCACTACTGTTGAAAGGTAAATAAACGACTTTTATAAAAATAGAAGGTAGAATAGAGTAGATTAATAAAGTAACATAACACTTACAGCTTCATAGGAAATGACCACGAAAAACTTCACAGGACACAGTCAGAAGAACCGCCTAGGTCTCCTAGATCGCCGACCGCTATGATGCCTTCTTCACCTCTGATGCAAAGAGGCGACTCTGATGACGTCACTTCTTCTTCTGTAAAGTCTGTAGCTTCGTCACAAATAGACAAATCGTCGGAACTAAGCGCATTACAGAGGCAGGCGCAAGAGTACTTCCAACAAAACTTTCAATTTATTCACGAAAGTGATAGAGATGATACTATAGATGACGATATAGAAACTATAGAGAAAAGTATGGCATTAAATCGCAGAAATTTAGAGTATCTACAGCAAGAAATAGCAAAACAAGCGAAAACCGATAAATCCCTTAGATCTATTCTGTCGAAAAGTACTAGCGATGCTTCACAGAAAACTATAAATTCTTCGCACCCATTCTCAAAGACTTCTACATTCCAATCAGAACCTTCTACAGAAACTTCAGCTACAACGACAGATGATAGTGAAAAGAATGAAAAAGAAATCATCATAGACTTTGAACCGCGACCTGATGATGAGGCTATACCTTTCACTACACTCCGCAGAAAATCAAGAAGAATGTTACAGAAAACGTTATCTGAGGGTGAAATTCTTCTCGATGTGTAAGTATTGCTCTTAATAATATTTGTTGAATTAATTACACACTAAATAAATAGATATAAAAAATCAAATATTACTTTTAGAAGAAAAACAGAATTACAAACGAACGGAGAAGGTGTAAAAGACGCTCCTCTAGTAATGTCAACGAGTCAAGAAAATATGACAAGAGAAGATAGGGAACGAGAAGCAATGTACAGACAATACATAGCTCAGAATTACAATCAAACTCCGATAAAAGACGAAGGAATATTCGGATTTGAACCCGATGGATCATTTAGGTAATATAATTTGCAGAAGTTACATGGCTAGTTTAAGCACAAACAGTACATTAGATTAAGCAACTCTACATTACACTAGCGCATCAATTCAACACTTCACAATTTCCAAAATTAAGTATAGTGCAATGCCTATCACCTTTTATTCGACTGCTGCAACTAAGTAGTTTTAAAATGTATGCTTAGCTTGCATTCATTCTCATCCATGTATATCTCTTCATAGTTCTTCAGATGGGAATGCACCATATGAAGACTTTCACGAAAAATATATTAGTTACAAGCATGAGCCATTTAGAAATCGAAGCGTAAGTTTCGAGGAACCAACAGAAATTACTAGTAAGAGGGATGCTATTACAACAAAGAGGTATGCACGACGCACATATTAGCTACTCTTTTTAATATTTTGCAAACGATTGGCAAAACTTGTGTTAGAGACGATTCATTCTTTCGTAGTCTTAGAGTAAGGCCTGCCTAGATTTTAATTATAATGGAAGTTATAATCGAGGTAAATAATACAGTAATGACATATATAACCTCTTAGTTATAAACAATTTAAGTAAATGACAAGTTCCATAAAATTTTTTTTTCAGTACTGCTAAATCAAGCCCCGGTTCTCCGGAACCTACGCAGCCAGAAACTGACGTGGAACATAAAACAAAGCGGGCAGTGATTTCAAATAACGTAACGACAATACCAGCGCCTTTAGAGAAATCGTCGCCTTGTGCATCAAACGAATCACTTACAGTAGATCCTACAAGGTGGGTATTTGAATCTTTTCGTTAGTCTCTCTTCGAGCATGCTAGCTTACGTCAAATTCTTATAAAATATATATTTTCAGAGATCATTCTGATGGCATGTGGAATGAATCCCAAACAACAGTTCTTCAGATAGACTCTGGCACAGAAAATGGCACTGTTATCAGGTAAATAAATCTAATATCAAAAATATATTTACAAATACTTTCTATTATATTAAGCAAAACATAATTCAATCTCAATTTTGGAATTGCAGTTCGTCAGACCTGAGTTCTTTAGCTGCCTCGCCTGGAGCGCTAGCATTGTTAACTCCGACATCAAGACGAAAACAGCTTTTATTACTGCAACATCAGCAACGATCTTCTTTAGACACAGATGCTTTGGATGAAGAGTTTGATGCGTCACAGGTACTGTTTCCTAAACTTTTGTGATGTTTATTTATCTAGCCATCATAAAAACATATAATGAAATTAAGTATACTTATATGCATATATTATAATTTCACCAGAGTCAGTCTCCTACATCTCCAAGAAACAAACTAGATACATCAAGCTCCAGTTCTGCACAGGCAAGAGCATCTTTGTCTCCACCAGCAGTTGTGCCAAGTGTTACTCTACCGATAACAAAACAGCCAACTATATCGAAAGCCATATCGCCAATAGCACCACCAAAAGTTAATCATACACCAGCGATTGCTATCACTCATCCAAGTTTAGATTTAGCAGATGTACCGTTTAAGAGAACGCCGAGTTTTATCAACAAAAAGCGAGAGAGAGCACTCAGTCCTTCCAGGCGAAGAGATTTACAACGAAAAGCAATGCAAAAGGAACCCAATGGTACAATACCGAATCAAATTAAAGAGTCACCGTCTGAACCTTCATTAGCTAAAGCTCCTAGCAGTGAAACAAGTTTAAATAGAACTGATTCTGGTAAAATAAATACCACAGATGTATCTGAAAGTACAACAACAACTGAAGATTATGTCACAGCGAACTCAGATAGTTCGAAGAAAAGCAACTGTAAAAATCAGAATCAGCGTACGTATAGATTTTGGTTGATGATTAAGCTCCTATGCGTTTTTTAAATAAAATATTTAATTATTTACAGATCACGAAAATAATAAAGCCCAAGAAGGTTCATCTTTTGAAAGTGCTTCCAGTCTTTACTCTTCTACTCGAACGGACAATATTCCAGAAGAGTTTGTCGTTCCAAGTTTTTCACCACCTTTGGAATTAAATGATGATTTCATGGTACCTGATTTATCATCACCACCATTACCATTACCTGAAAGAATTTCAAAGTCATCTGTAGAAAAGATTGAAGTTAAAGCCGAAATTACTCCGACCATTGAACACATCAAGAGAGATAAGACTGACATTAAAGTTAAAGAAGAAAATATACCAAGGGTCTCTAAGGTGAGAATGCTATTATTAGCAACGGAACATTTTTTATAAATATAACATTTTATTGTGTTGTGGTAATTAACATTAATGCGAAATACGTTCATTAAAATTTTATTGTAGTCTATACGTGGTACAATAAGTGGCAAAAGTAGTTCAAGTGGAAGTTATAGCATAGGTGGCTCTAATCCAAATGTTACCGAAGATGTTGAAGAGAAAACACCCACAGAAAAAATTGTGGAAGTGCCGGAAAAGATAGAAACCAAAACCAAAGAAGATAAAGTAACGAGCCCAATTCGGGAAAAAGAGCAACTAGTGCCAAAAATGATGGTAATGGGTTAAGAGTATAGTATATTTGTAAACAAAAATATGTTATGTACTTAGATATCTCTTCTATTTCAGGGTTCATTATCCGATGATGAAAGAAGTGTCCACTATTCATCTTCTGGTTACTATGAAAGTCCCGTTGAGGATGATGATGATGGTGGATTGAGTAAGAAAAGTAATTCTTTTTATACTAAATAATTTTTTACACATTGGTCTTATCTAAACCACATTTCTTTTTCAGCTTACAAGCACTCTCAAAAATATAGATCTACTAGCAGGCCGAAAATGTGGCTCAGTGAGGAGAAACGAAGAAAGAAGAAGGCGTTTACGTTGGAATTTTCAAAATCATACGATGATTCTATATCAACTTCACAAGATGATTGGGGTAAGAAAACAAAAGAACCTGATAGCATCAGCCAACGGTCAGAACGGAGTGTTTCAAAAACGTCAAACCTCAAATCACCAGGAGAGGAAAAATCAGAAGTTAGAAAGAAGAAGACTCACTTTATTGACAAACCTAAGAGTGTGCAGTCATCACCAAGAGAACCAGTTGACATAGAAAAATGCCTGAAAGAGAAATCGGTCAAAGAAAAAGAGGAAATAAAGCGACCTGTTGAAAGGGAACGTTACGTCAAAAGAACAAAATTAAAGGCAAAAAGTCCTACACAGAGTAAGGCTATAGATGGAAGTCATGGCTACAGACCTCAACATTATGACAGAAGGGAACCCATGGGATCTAACATGAAACTACATTTAAATATTCCTACGTCTGATGATTCCAGTGAACAGTATAGAAAAGATGGTAAATTCTTTTTCAGTCAAATTAAATTCTGTCTTATTTCCAGCATTATATTATAACACATCCTTATTTTTATTTCAAGGTGGTAGTAATGGCAATATATCACCAAGGAAGCACAGGAGGTTACGGGACAGCCCACGTAGGAAGACAGCTGCTAACTCTAATAATATCAAATCGCCGACTGCAACTGGCAACCACACAGGCTATAGGTAATAAACAATACAATGAATATACTTTAAAAATACTACATATACAAAAATATTTAATTACTATGTGATATATCCTCTTCCGATTAGTTGTAGACCACGACGAAAAAGCGGGTCAAATGAAAGCATATCACTACCTGGTAGTTTGCCGAGAAGAAAACAATCAATTCCCACAATTCCATGTGTCAGTTCGTTGGAAGCGGAAGATATAGAAACTACTAGAACATTAACTAGTGCTGGATCAAGACTCACTCCTTTGCGGTATATCAGAAGTCCTACGACTTCACCACGACATCATAGGAAGCAAGATCGAGGTATGTGTCACTAATTAATAATTTATTTACTTCAACGAGTTTTGCTAATTTATACCATTTTAGCCTGCTAAGATCGTGATACACAACTTGATTAACCATAATAGACTTTAAGATCTTCTATTTTGAATGTATTTTTAACTGACTTCAATAGCAAAGGTTGCTTAATTCGTCGTACAATTTTTTTTTTCAATTTCTAGATGGTAAATTTGCAAAAGCAGCATCAGCGGAATCTTTGCGTTCAGTCTCACCAGGATCAGACTCGGTCTTCTATTCAGAACAGACTGAGCAAAGTCTTACCGGTGCTGATGGGGAGGCTAAAACACATTGCTTACATTGTGGTAAAGAAGTTCATATCATTACTGCTGCGCATGAACACGACAGCGTGGCTTCAAGGACTTCACATACTGATGTAAGTGCTTGATTTGGTAAATAAATTTTAGTATGCAAACTTGTTCAAAGTCGTATAAGATTTGCTATAGGTGATCTTGTCTCCTATCTCTAGAAATAAAGTTGAATGATATAAAATTGACTATGAAGTAAGACAAAATACATAAAGCGATACTGATATATATAAAAAAGGATTTACTCCTTCTTCTTTAATTACTTACAGACATACATATACATATTAAAAATTATTTTAGGAATCCTATGCGGATGCAACTCCAGATATCGTACCAGCTCCGGCTGGATTTGCAGATTCCCCTTCCTGCTCAACTGCATCTAAAAAACATACTGGAGCTCGGTTGTATAAGAAACTGGATAAGAGATATCGATCTGAAGATAAATCTCGGCATCATTATCGTCACAGGCAAGACGTCAGAGCAAAGGTAATATATTACTTGTATTTTCAGTGATTGTATTAATAACAACCTGAAATAGATTACATCACAAAATTGATTTCCTCAAAATATTTCGTGTACAGTTATATAAATTAATTCTATGGTTGTTTAATTAAAATTTCCTAATAAGTTGCATATATAAATGTTTTAATCTCTCATTTCTTTATAAATATATTTACACACAGGTTTTTGTTTTATTCTCGAAAGCAAAACCCCACTTACAGATACACTGAAAACCTCCAGGGGTGTTCAAGCAATCTTGAGTCTTATTGTCACAGTGACTTTCATCTATAATGCATTCATTTTTATCAACACACATGCCGAATTGAGAATTCCAAATGAATCCCTCATCCTCGCAATTGCACGATACATTCCATTTATTGTTAATCATGCTGTCGAAGTTGTGATTACTTCTTCGATCAAATTTACATACGCTTTTAGTCCAGAGATTTCGTTTATGAACCAAACAAGGATTTTCATTTTTTTGTAACATTCATTGGAGTTTATGTACCTAATTGGACAACAAAGATCAGGACAAAAACTATACATGGCACATGCGAAAGATTGAGTATCGTTAGCTCTGTAGTCGTGGTTCCTCGATCCGTGTACAGGATCTAAACAGTTCGCGAAATTATCACAAGGTTCGCCTAACATAGACAAAGCTGGGGTTTCCAAAAGAGTATACCAGCACATGTAGTAAGAAGCAGATGTACGCCATACAAATCTCTCTTTAGGCCCATCAAATGGTATTCCAGTTTTGTCTGCATTCGACACAGCATCTTTACATTCATTCTCTAATGTACTCACCGTTTCATTCACAGGCACACCGTTTGCATTTATTATTGTCAATATATCATCTTTTCTAGTTATAGGTGCAGTTTCAATTACACTATGAAGGTATATTATACATTTATAGAAATCTTTGTGGCAGTTTTGTTGAACTTTCCAATGAAGACATTTTAGCGGAGGCTCAGGAAATTCTTTGAAATAGCCAATAAGTTCTTCGCTTGGTTTATTTTGGTGATATCTTTGGTCCCATTCATTGAATTTGTGGTTTCTTAAATAATACGCGATATCCTTCAACGCCAGCGAAACCCATCCATCGTCAGGTACTTGAAATGTGGATTCATGAGTTTGCTTTATTGTAGAGACTTCGACAATAATATTTTGCGTGGCGATGGTTGTTACAGTCCCCTTTTTAGTTTTGCGACATTCAATTAATGATGCAATGATCATTGAATACACTATTATTATGAAAATATGGGAGGATATCTTCATTTTTATAAAGAAGATATTTATCGAATAATGACATTTGTTGACAAATTAAAATTTTTAAACGACGTTTCAGCTAATGCTTTTCACGCAGTTGGATCATCAAAGATATGAACTCAATCTATATTTAAGTTGGAATGTAATAAAAAAGAAATATATAATTTTAATTTCAGTCTGAAGAAAGAGGTAAGGAAGATTATGCAGTTACCGAAAAGCCTGCTGACACGCGTATAGCACGATCTGCTGGCAACAGTCTTGACAAATTAGCTGGATCTAGCGCTAGCGTCGATCCTGATGGTAAATCGTATTTCTACTTGTATTATCTTATTTCCTTATGTTTAAAAGGGTAAGAAATAAAAATAAATACCAAACGAAGTAATAATATTTGTTATAAGTTCAGAAATAAAACAATTATTTTACTTTATGGGTGTAATATTTATAAAATATTGATTTCCAGAGCTATTATAGTTTTTCTAATAGCAAAGTTGTAAAACTATTGGGAAACTGACGGTTGCTCAAACTTATACTTTAGGCGTTTAATCAAATACGTAACATAATATTTGCTTTCATAATTTGAACAGGTGTTTACGCTACAATGATTATTTTCAAATTGATTACATTCCATCTGATGTAGAGTTCAATAAAAAATTGACGCCTACTTACAGTTAGTTTTCTCATGAACTGTAAAAGTAAAAGTAACATCCAAGGTAAAAGCTATAAAAGTAGCTGTAAAACAAAATATTGTAATTTAGCCAAAAGTAATTTTGACTTTTAGTAACAGTGAATTAACTAGCCACTAGGTTCGATAGTCGGCATAATGTCAGTGTTTAAATACTTCTCATCTTAATTACATATTAAAAATAGAGCACGAAGAATGTTCGGGAAGTTCAGAAGGTGCCGAAGGCGGCCGCGATGAAAGAGGCGTTTATGCGACACCCTGGTGGTGTGGTACCTGGATTCTTCTATCAGAAAATGACGATCATTGGACCAGGATCCCACCAGGTAAAAACTAATAATATTGTGTTAGTATTGTAGGTAAATTAATATTTTCGACATTCATTCAAACTACCATGATGTTATAAAACATTTTTTTTATTCTTAAACTAAAACAAAAAATCTGGTAGAATGCTAAGGAAACGGTTAATTTAAATAAGTGCAATTACGTTCAACGTAACATCGTTTATTTGTTATTATAATATCTTTATTTGCATACGAAATTTTTAGTAATTCTATGTTATTTCAAAATAAAAAAATATGGCGGGATTGTAAACAATACTTAAAATACAAACCTCTTTCATAAATCTTAAATATTCCGAGCATTTATTTTGATAAAATGTGTTCCAAAGATTCTCTAGACGCCAAAGAAGCTGGCAAAGACGATCCGACGGAGTCAGAGACGGAATTCAACAAGAGATACGTGGCGCTCACGCACCGGTTGGTGCATAGACGGGCGTGCATCGAACTCAACAGACGACAAGCTGACAATACATTTGGTGAGTGGTTTTAGTTTACAACATTCATAATGTAAGTATATAATAGCATCACGCCTTTTCCCTTGTTAGGGATAGGCAGACATATAACACCCACATTTCACCAGCTGTGTTAAGTCCCATATACTGGGAGAGCCTATTGACATTTACCACAACAAATTCCAGACCATGGATTAAAGGTGGATAGAAAAACTAAATATCATTTTATATAAGGGAGTCTTGCCTTAGAGTACTTGAGATTTACTAGTTTGTACAAGAAAGTTGATTTAAGTAACTTTTGCTCTTCTCGAGAACGTGAATTTTATTGTAAATAAATAAAGTTCAATGATTGTAGCCATTGTCTATACTGAGCACTATAAAATTGGGTAAACATGGAATGTTTCCGAAATGAAACTGTGATAGAATTACTTATAATTTATTCAGTCATTGATCCCAAATAATACATTACTTCAAATCACTTTGAACACTGTATTTAATTCCCAATCTATCGGTGGAAAAACGATGACTAGTCGTAATTCGTTGTGCCACTACGTCATGATTGTTTATGACGTCCAACCATTCGACTTATTAAAAAAAACTTGCTGAATGTGATAATGTCGTAGTATTTTATCACGTGAACACTTTAGAATTTTAATCACGTGAAAGAGAAACTGGGAAAGCTCATGTAAGAGAGGTCAACAGCCAATACCGAATTAAAATAGGCCGATGATGATTACTCATTCCTATAAATTTCATGTTGCTAGGAAATGAGCTGCGAATCTCGTCGATTTGCGACTGGAATAAAAATGTTCAGGATCTACTATTTTTAGAGTAGCTATTACGCATTCATCGGAAGGGGCTGCAGGTGTTATACGCCCGAATGACGGGTTCTAACAGGCCGGCATAATTGTGTCGACAGCCGAGGGGTAATCATCTCTCGTCAGTCGACATTCTCTG
Source organism: Manduca sexta (assembly GCF_014839805.1). Classification (NCBI taxonomy): domain Eukaryota; kingdom Metazoa; phylum Arthropoda; class Insecta; order Lepidoptera; family Sphingidae; genus Manduca; species Manduca sexta. The sequence goes on from NC_051124.1 coordinate 7,301,102, forward strand.
GATCCCACTCCACTTACAAATGCATTAAGTGCAGTGGAGTTACTTTGAAATGCCCGTTTAAAAAAAAAACGTAATAGCTTCAATATACTATTATTTGTTATTTTTGGTTATTAAATTAAAGAGTTTGACACAATATTGTTACTTGATGACCAAGCATATATCTTACTATTTCTTTCTTCAAAAGTAAAAAATAATTTTATCGGCGCAATGTCTGTCCGTACATATCACAGCCGGTATTTCATTCTTACATTGTTCAATAAAATGGAATAAAGCATTGAGATTTGAAATAACATAACGACAGTTCAATGAATGTCGCTAACATATTTTGTGTGTGCCAAAATATTTTTGAAATTTATTTTCGTGAACATTTAACTGACCTTACAAAGGGCGTCTATATTTAAATTTTTAAAACATTTTTCACCAACGCTATATCATCTATAATAAACTAATATTAAGGTATAATAAAACGTTAATCAATTTATTACGCACAAACTCAAACAATCGCGCAATCGCATAATAAACAAAACCGGCTATCTTCATAAATCACTACGTGTACTAAATTCGGATAACTGAAAGCTGTGTTTCTACCGCGTGCCCTTCATTATTCCCGCTCATCTACAGCAGTTAGTATTGCGTCACAACTATTAACGACTCACATGAGTTAACTGTTCCACTTCTAACCGTGACGTGTTCAATTATTTCTAGTACTGTCTCTATTTTAATAGCATCACCTATTATTTTAAGAGTGTCCACTAAATTCTTTTGCTTGTCTACCAGTCGACTTGTATCAGCTCTAAATTTTTCATCCGCTGATGTAATGTTGTGAACGGATTTAAAACACAACCTTGACATCATAACGTATAGTGTAAGATATAAACGTAACTACTTCATGTTTGAAAGAAAGCAGTCGATAAAATCTCAAATCAAAAATGGCCGATCCCTACCGAACTAAATTTAATTTCGCAGAGCGTTTCGGACGTCAGATCTCAGTTGTTGACTGTGAGGTACTGCGGATAGATTTTTTCACATGTTACGTTGGCAAAATGTGCAGTGCGTATTGATTTTACATCGGATACTTGTTTAGAAGACAATTATTAATGTGACGTGTGACGTAATACTCATACTGTGCCTGCGTAAAAGTAGGGACGAAACTATCAGTCATTGTATGAGAAAGTCCTTGGAAAGAAGTTCGGTGATATCTTCAACATGGGACATTCGTGTGAGTAATACAATCGACTTACTTTTTTATTAGTTTCATTCGAACTGGTTTTTATTTTAGATTAATTTTCTTTTTTTGAATTTATTTTTTTAGTTAAAGACATGTTAAAGAACCCAAAAGGGAGTTTGAGGCAGAAATTGGAGGAGATATTCAAATTGATGTTGGTGTTGTGGTGTCGGCAGTGCGAGATTAACAAGCTTGTTGCTCCGGAGCCCTGTGGTAACAGAGATTTTTATTTTATTTTGTTTTGATTTTAGTAAGAGAATATTAAATTAAAAATAAAAAAAATGTAATTTGATTGCAAACATGAAATGTCAAAGTGATTCATGGAAGAGAGAAATATAGACGACGCGTAAATATTTTGAATTTTTAAATAACCGTAGAATTATTAAACTTATTTAGTTTTTACACTTATTTTTGTTACGTAAAATTGTTGATTTTATTTATTTATAAAATTTTTTTGCAATCAAGTAAAATAGTTTAATTTTTACTAAAATAAAAACTACAAATAGCGGTCTTATTGCTTTAGGCAATGTCTTTCAGACAACCATGGAATGGTTATTAAAAAAGGAGAAAGAGAGGGCAGCCTAGTGAATAAAATAATAATTTAGGATTATTAGAAATAATAATAAATAAAATGATTTATATACATGAAAATACGCATAATGATTTTAATATTCTTTTTGTCATTATATTGTTTTATCAAGTTTAGAATCATCACAAACAGTATCTAACACGTGGCGTACTTAGTCATTTCTTTTTATGTGATTGTTTCGATAAGCAATCGCGATATAGATAGTTGGGAATTGTTGGGGTATTCATATAATGAATACACATTTATTGCTCTAATGAATGTTTTGAATATTTAATTGACCATCAATTTACTACCGAGAAAAAATTTATCATGCATTATAAAATTATATTCTAAAAAAACCCATTTCATGATTTATTTTTTTACTTTTTATGATTTATTTATGTACCCATTTTATTACCAAATGTACATATTGGAATTTTTCAATTATAAAATTGCTAGAATACCGAATTACTATTACAAATGAATTAAGTAATATATCAATACTAACCAATTACTAATACAAATTCATGAACTAATATATCAATACTAAAATCTGGTCTGGCTAGAATGCAGAACAATAAAAAATACTAAACAGTTATAATTCACGGATACTATATTTGGAGAGTTGATCGATTTCCATAATAAGAAGTCAAGTGCAAATACCTTTCATTCCATTATGCTCGCCATGTGGAAAGTCTCAAGAGCTCATCAATTCATGTGCCAGCATTATTGCGCACAGTCTTATTGTGTTTAATGATGCGATGGTGTCTTAAAAGAAAAATGGCTTATTTCGGTATCATTGACAATAGCAGCTTGTATTGAAGAGTGGATAATGTGGTCTAGTATCATGGAGATATTATTGAATGTAGTAATTTTATATAAAAGAACACCTTCATTAACGTTTATGAAAATATAAATTTATATATTATTAACATATTATAAATTATTTCTTTTTTTAGTAATTATTAACAGTGAATTCCGTTTACATGCATGAATTGAAATAAAACTATTTATCGGATTTTATCGCGGTTTTTTATATTATATTTTTCAACCAACGTTTCGAAGATTTTGCAGCCTTATTGGTCTTCGGAGGAACAAATAAATTGATACCATCTTGAAATTAAACTAATTTTCGGATTGTATCGCGGTTTTAGTATTTTATTTTCTCCCGACATTTCGAAGACTTTGCAGCCTTCATGGTCACGGGGGGGACCATGAAGGCTGCAAAGTAAACATAAGAAATCATTATGATACTATCTTCCTGATTTCATATAACCGAATCGAATTTGTTGTTTGTCTTCTACTTTTTTCAAAATAACACATCTTTCAACAACTAATTATTAACAAACAAATCGATCATCACTTTTACTGCAACACTAGCATACTGATCGAGTTCATTCGCTACTATCTGAATACTCGCAAATTCGCGTCTCGACTGCCATTTTGTAAAGGCACAACACATGAGAAATTAATTACAAACATTAACCGCTAACCACGGTGATATTAATGTATGAATGAAACTTCACCGTTCAAGTTTTGGAACATTGCCAAAATGAGCGAATGCCGGTAAAATATTTTAATTGAGGATACGTTCCGACCGTCAAGTACGTTGAAGTGTGTCATGGCCGAGCGTTTCTACGGTGTTTGCCGTCTGTAGGTCGCCATTGTGTCTATTTAGATAAGAATATGAAAGACCGGCTGAAGAAGACATGTTGCTATTATGAATACTCCTAGTAATGACTTTAATGGCTAGTTGTGGTTAGGCTGTTTGTAGTTAGGATTGTTTTGGAATCGTCCTTTTTAATCTTGTAATATCTTGGGATAGGCAGTAACATACATAAATGCGCAGATTTTCTACTTTCTGGGGTTCCTCCTCAGCGTTTGGTAGTCGAGTGCTGTACTAGTTATAAATCTTAAATTGACGAATACATCTTCGTTGTTATCTATGGCTCATCTGTTAATAACCGACTGCCCGATTAATGTTGTTGTTCATAGAAGAGGTTTGAAAACTTCTCGTAATATGATCTATATTGGATTTGGATTAAGTTAACGAATGTAACCCTATAGCGGTGATTAGTTTCTTCAAAGCTTGTCTGTAATTATGTTACCAGTACTACCGACCTTAATGGCGATCGAATATTGAACGTGACTGGAGGGTGATGGTAAAAGCGAATATGCCGGCTTGCATGTTTAGCTGCTCGTTTATTGTGAAGAACGGCGATAGCCCAGGTGGTTGTGGTTCATAGAAGAGGTTTGAAAATTCCGAAATGGGTATATTGGATTTGATAAGTTACTTAACGAATGAAAATATGTGGTGTTAGTTTCTTGGCGAATTATCGCTTGCTTTAACGGTGAAGGAAAACATCGTGACGATCTGCATATTGAAAAGTGGAGGGTGATATTTTCTAGGGTGTGTGAAGTCTACCAATCCGCACTGGGCCAGCGTGGTGGTGGTAAAGCGAGTATGCCCGGCCCTTGCACGTTTCAGCTGCTCATCTCAGTGGGACAGTATATAATACAGGGCTTATATTATTATTGTTAATATTATTCTATTTTGTGTCTGCTACTCATCCTTCTAAACATACATGGAGCCTTTGGAATAAGAATAAGATCGTAAGGCGGCGCTCTTACAGTTCAATATGACATTACATTTACAATGCTCGTCAAATTTTTCCGATTCTGTAGTGCATCAGGGATGTTTGCAGATTAGCGAATAGATTGTTTTGACATATTGCGTATAAGGTGTATCTTTGATGGAAAGGGTGCAGGCCAGCTCTAATAGTAGTCTTCAAATGATTGATATTGTTGATTCTGTAACATTTCACATGGAATGGTTCAACGGTGAACCGCGTATTAATTTATTATTTAATAACTTACTAATATAATAGTTTAAATTATAATATTATTATTAATGCCTTTGGTAACCCGAATAAATAACTTATTTGGCGTCTTATTTAAATATTATTTTCAACTACACCCTGACCGCCAACTAGGAAATTAATCTTTCACGGACTACAGTTTAATTAAAACTCTTTCATCTTGGCATCTATTACATTTTTGAAGCCAGATATCCACCTTACGGGAAAGTTTAAGTAGACCCTTTCTTGGATATATTTAGTGTGGAATAAAAGCAATTTACGGCCAAACGAGAAGAGTAGTCTCCAAAGTACCTACATCGGCTCATCCAATCATATTATTAATGACTATATTTGGTCATATAATAAGACCCTTAATAAATCTAGTGCTTTCAAAAAGTACACACACCATCCCGCATTTATCCCTGAAGAGGTATGCAGAGGCGCAACCAGGGCAACTACTTTTCGCCAAGTGTGTTCCGTCCCATGATATCGGCCAGTCTATCGCCATATAGGGCACAAATTCCAGACTCCAGGCTAATACTGAGCAGAAAATCCCACATATCACTTTGCCCGACCCGGAATTCGAGCCCAGGACCTCAGAGGGCGCCGTTGTACTGAATGCAGTACAACTACGCCACCGAGGCAGTCCAAAAAGTAAGTAGAAATAATATCCCTTTTGTTGCAGAAAGCGATAAGACTGTTGTGGTCAGGCGCGGTAATGAAGAGTTCGGCTTCCGTATCCACGGCAGCAAGCCGGTGGTGGTGTCAGCCATCGAACCCGACACGCCGGCCGAGACCTCCGGGCTGGAGGTTGGGGATATTGTTATAGCTGTTAATGGTAAGGAATACGGATTAGATTTGCGCGCACGTGTTATTGAAAACGAAAATTTATTTGGTGGAACATACATAACCTTGTATATTGTATGTGTGTTAATATTATAGTGTTAGAAAATAATTTTTATACTTGAATGACAAAAATATGTTTGTTTTGTTTCAGGGATCAATGTTTTAGATAAGACGCATTCAGAAGTCGTGAAAATAGCGCATTCAGGATCAGAAATACTCGAACTAGAGGTACTTACTATAAACAATGCTTGCTAATTTAATGTCACCTTTGGTTTCATTCAAGTTTTTTCCACTCAAATTTACCAAAGACTTTCATACCATACCATACTTTGGTCTTGATAGTTCTCAAGCGATGTCTTTACTGAGTTAATCTAATTTTGAAGATATTTATCTCCTTCACTAAATTACATTTTTTTTTAATATAAATGAAATTCAAGTTAAAAAACATTTTTTTTTCTTTGGACAGCATTAATTGAAACGTTTTTGAATATAAAACCTTCATCCTTCATCAGGTGGCACGAACCTGTGATGTCGTAGCTTCCTTAGCCCATGAAAGCGGTCCAGCGGCGTTGTTCTCCGGATATCTCTGGCGTGCAGCTCCTTTGCGGCCGCATCATCCACCTCGCTGGACGCGGCGATGGTTCGTCCTGAAGAGGGACAACTGCCTTTACTACTATAAGACAGATTCGGTGAGTTATTTTGAAGTGGGTGATAATATACTGGATCTAGTTATCATTATTACAACTGTAAAAAGATGCTTTTTTGTTTATTTTGTATAATTTTGCAACCCACTTGCTTATTGGTGATAGTTAGAGTTCTTTATAATATCGTTATCTTGAGATAATTTCTTTATGTAAGTAATCATTTTAGGATTACACTTATATTTCTATTCATCTACAGCTTATATTAAATTTACGAAAATATTAAAAAATGCATTCAGAATAACCGCTTCCAACTGTCACAGATCATACTTTCAACTTGATTCTCATTTCATTTTGAAAACTTTCCAAGCGGTAAGCTACCATAGAAATTGAACGCATTAATTTCTAGATAACTAGACGGTGAAATTGTTCTGTTACAATTGTCGACAATGCACGCTAAGATTCCGCTACTCTTCCTATTAACTGTTACTGACACTCAACACGGCACGGGCATTGCTATCCGTTCAGGAGCTACAATAACAATTGCAACCATTAGTTCGTGTAACAGTCGTGATTGCAATTTCAAATTTCGTATACTTGTACTTTTACTTTAACGGATGTTCGGTTGAGAATTAACAGTCTCACTAATAAACTTGTTTTAGCGTTAAGAGATGATTAAGAATTGCTTAAGTAGCTGTCAAAAACATCACATTTTCTTGGTTTAAACCTTATTAAGAGGCAAGATGGCGGGTTTTGACTTACAGCTGATCCAGTAAATTTGTGTTTTAACTAAGCATAGCTTAATGAAAATTTTATAAGTACGACTGATTTTTAGATAAAATTTTATAATTTTCAGTCGACTAGTTGATTTCATGTTGTTATTTTATTTTGAAAACAAATAATATCATATCTATAATTAATCAAAAAATGTAAAATAGTCTGATAACCATTTACTTTTAGTTTCTGCATGTTATTTATATTGAAGTATGCTTGTTAAATTTTAACTATACAAAACAGAGAGTATATAATATACCTACTAAGAATTACCTAATGGAATTGGAAAAGAATAAAGAATATACAAGAAATAAGATTAACACAGTCAGTGAACCGTTTCAAATCATTAGCTATAGTGCGTTTAAAAATGCTTATTAACCGACTTCAAAAAAAGGAGGAGGTTATCAATTCGACGTGATTTTTTTTTTATTTCTATAACTATTACAGTCAGAAGTCATCAGCTGTAACACCACATCGTAACCTGGAAAACATATGTGTTCTTCTTTTATTAAGTCGTTAATCTAATTTATAGTCTGCTGTTTGTTGTGTAATGATTTGGAAGATTGCTTCCTAGCATCCGTTGTATCAATACCATCTGTTTATCAAAAGTTTTATATGTTTATTGGTTCCCTTCTGGTTAATTTGTTTGATTTTAAAACGTAATTAGTTTTATTATATCAGTTTATAACCGTTTCAAGATTGGTGGGTTAGCACTGTTTATATTCATTTTATAAAGATTTTTGGGTTCCGTATGGGCTGGAAAATGTTTATATTTGTTACATGTTTCAATTCTTTAACTGCACTCTGATGTGGGGCTACCCTTGGCATATTTAGTATCCATCCCACTTATAGATGTCGCGCCGATCGCCTATCACAACAATTACGACATTATTTTAAATATGGACTTCCTTTTACAGAGTATTCACCCAGTAGGAGCTTTGATGCTAGTAAACTACCAGCTGACTGAGGAAGATGTGGGCAAGCCCCATGGGTTCCGACTGCAGCGCGGCGGCGGCGTTCGGCTGCAACTCGCAGCTGACAGTGCCGAGGCGGCCGCTAGATGGCGTGCTGTTATTGGACACGCGATAGATGCTAGCAATCAAGTAAAATACTTTCATAATTAGAACGGTATAAACAATTCATAACAAAATTTCGTCTTGCTAGTTACTACTGAGATGCGACCATCTTTTTTGATTGTTCGAGAGGGCTGTGCCGATATGTTGTAATAATAATGTAACGAACTCCAATTAGAGAACATTATAAAACAATGTTACTATCACCGTCTTGGATAAAATTAACAAAACTTACAATAGTATTCAATGACATAACCTAATTAGGTAATTTGGTCCCCTTGGTAATATTGAAAGATATCAGTTTCTACCTTCAATTCATAGATGGCGTTATTATAAATATTCAAAGTATCAAAACAAAAGATATCCACATGCTTGTTTCATGGCACTGTAAGCTAATTAGATATTACTAGGAATATTCATGACCTACGTATAGTCTAAAATGATAATCAATAACAATTGCACTCACGGTAGTCGCCATTATTTTGGCGGTCTGTCTTTAGCCGTGAATACTACGACCCCCGCGTCACGGGGAGCAGGCTTACTGGCTTGGAGAATAAAGGCTTGGCCACCTGCGCGCAAACCGTGTCCTTTTTTTATTTCCCTTTTTTGTTGTGGTTTACCAAAGGATTGTTATTGTAAGGTTATGGTTTGGGGGCAGTGATGTATTGTGATGGAACTATGTCTCTACTGTCATTTGTTTCTACAAAGTTTTAAATTCGTTTATATGTCATTGCCATTTGTAATGATACGCATTAATGATTACTGAATTATAGCACAATTATGAAAATTTTAACTCGCCATAGCTTTCTCATTTATATATAAACAAAAAATCTGACTGCACATTTATAATGTTTTAACGCTGCTACATACCCTATTTTATTTCTGGTAATTGAAAACTAGTGTTGTGTAGCGATATCCAAAAATAAGTATATTTTAATCATAATGATTTTTTATGTTTACGCGAATGTTAGACATTAATATTAAACTATTTTTTGGATTTTATCGCGGTTTTAATTGTTTTAGTTTTTTAATATTTTAATCATGTTAATAGACGATAATATGAATTTCGTTATATTAATCAAATCTTTACTACTTACCATATTTTCATCGGATCCATATATATTATACTTATGTATTATAAAGAGAGAATTACTGAATGAAATACGAAGTGAAGCTATTAACAACAAACCTTAAAAATCAATGTTATGATCCAATCAAAAATTGTTCCCAAATATCGCAAGCCAAAGACGATCTTAAACTCTTAAAAATAATATATATTTTATTTCAGCCCGATGGTTGGCTAGAAATAACAATGAGGAATATGAAGCTACCTCCGTCTTCGATCCCACGGCCTGACTGCTTCGGGTACCTGATGAAGTTGGGCTCCAAGTGGAAGTCTTGGGCGAAGCGGTACTGCGTGCTGAAGGACGCTTGCCTTTACTTCTACAGCGATGGTAACAGCAAGAACGCTTTTGGTAAGAAATTTAAGTTTAAATTATTTTTGAAATGTAGGTTTAATACGGTTAATTGAAAATTGATAAATTAATAGGTGCCTGCTATGTACAGTGACCTACATAGGTAGCTGAACAAACTCAAAACTTCGAAGATTTTTATTCATAAAAATAAAATAAGCGAGATTTATTTTACTTCACACCAAGAAAGAAATGTTTCAATTAGACTAACGTGTGTGGGTGGTTTGAAGTTTGAATTTGCACACCTATGTTTGTGTCTAACTGTATCCATGAGTGATATAACAATTAAAATAGCAGATTATATTATATTTATAAAAGATTACAATGATAATAATGTAACATCGTTCTATCACCAACAAAGATATATTCTTAAAACGAGAAAGAAAGAAAAAATCTAATCGATTAAAAAAATCTTGATCGAAGAAATTTTGACTAAAAGTAAATAAGTTTCGTATATCACACGATTGTATACAACAATTAAACCCTTACATTATTACAAAAAAAAATACTGACATCGTAAAATTTTTAACAGTTCATTGATGCCATAACGGTGTGCAAATTCGCGGACAAAACGACTTATTTCTAGTTAAAAAGTGCGTCAAACTTTAATAACTGTAAAATTTAATTCCTTATACGAGTCAGGGGCTCTATTTTTTACCATTGTCCTAACCATTTCTATTGTCCAACTTTATCTTAACCATAATAAGGTATTAGCTGCTTATTTCATGAATATAATGGAATTTTGTCTACAAAGGAAACACTTGAATAAATAAACAATAGAAAGTACTAATATGCCGTTTTTCAAATGCAATAAGGGTTATTTGTGGTCACGTGGACATTGTGAGAGTAATTGCCGTGAGAAGTAACATCTAAATATCATGTGGAACATAAAATATAACGCAGATTTTGATGCAGAACATTTAAGATATATGTGATTCGAAATTTAAAATTTAAATACTGCTCGAAGTATTGCATCGATTGCTGTTCATTAAGCTTCGTGATTCGAAATTTAAATGAATAATACACAAAGTATTGCTTCCTTGTTGCAATTGTAACCCTATGTTTAGTTTGTTGCGTCTTTTAATTGTATAAAAAAAATCGGTAATCATTGGACTTTATCCAAAATATCAGAATTACACACCTCACGCCTTTTGTCTCCGAAATAGGCAAAGGCGCAACTGGTGCACCCCTTTTGCCGAGCGTTTTCCGTCCCATAATTTGATAGATGACAAGCCACCCCCATATCAGGCACTAATTCTAGTCTCCGGCTTAATACTGAGTAGAAAAACCCAATACCTAAAATCAAAAAACAGATACAGTATTTATTTTAATTACATTAGAATACAGTAACGAATTAAAATTATAAACCGGTATTTTAGATTCTTAAATCTACCCTTTCTAAAGAACAGAAGAGCCCTAACTACAATGTCCATTATGTTGTAATACCAAGCCTTTCATTTCATTGAGGAAAGACCAGTCGGTTATTGTTTGTAACCATTTAGCTTACTCAGAAATTGATTGCGAATTGGCCACTGGCTTGAACTTGCGAAATATCAACTAGGAAGACTTGTGGTGTCTCTCTACCCCTTTAGCTGACATAAATATTTTATAGCAGGGTTTGGATTAACTAGAAAATTTGCAGAATTCATCTTCCGCAAGCAATATTTGCTGATAACAATCATTACAAACTGACTGCGGCAGCTTTTTGAGCTTGTAGAACTCGCGGCAAGTCGTATATAAATGCATCTGAAGGTTCTTGTGCAATGAATTGCTAGAAAGACTTGCTAGTCTAACTTAGGTTATTAGTGATTAGTTTTAATAATCTCTAAGTATTGCTCGCGGCATTGTTCACGTCAAAGTCTACTCTAAACTAATAGCATTAAGTGATAATATGGCCTCCTATTGTTAAAAGAATTATTTGTCTAAGAAGATGCAGACATAAGCGCATTTAATAATTTTTTAAATCTCGTGCAATAATATAGATTTTTTCATTTTAATTCTTGCTAGTAACACAGTATAAATATAGGTGGAGATAGTTGGGTGTGGAACGATCTGCCGAGACGAATATCCGCAGGTTCAATCCTAAGGGCACCCACCTCTGACTTTTCTAAAGTTATGTGTGTATTCTTTGTGAATTATTGCTTGATTTAACGGTGAAGGAAAACATTCGGAGTAAAGCTGCACACCTAAGAAGTTATTTATAATAATTTTAAGGGTATTGTTATCCGCACTAAGTCAGCGTGGTGGACTAAGGCCTAATCCCACTCAGTATTAAAGGCCCGAGCCCAGCAGTGGTACAGTACATACATGATATTATTATATTGTGGCGGTACAATTAGTATATGTATTATAAACCGCCTGCCTGGAAATCTTCCCCTTCGATAGAGGACCGCAACCATCTGTTCCTCTACAGTGGCGTCTATCTATATACGCCGCTAAAATATTTATTAACATAGTACAAAAGTGCTTATGATGTCTTAATTATACTTCTTTACAGGAATGGCGTGTCTTCACGGTTATAGAATACAGACTTGTGCTCCTGGCGGGAAGAAGTTTGCCTTCGAGGTGATGCCCACGGAGCCCAAACAGAGACACTTTTATTTCCACACCGAGTCTGAAATGGATAGGAAACGGTGAGATTTGAACATCTTCACGAAACGGGAATTCGTTGAACGCATTTCTATTCGTAGACTATTTTGTCAATACTCAATGACATTAAAAAAAAAATCGTATTTATCGCATTTTTTTATATTATAGTTTTCTATAGACGTTTCGAAGACTGCAGCCTTCTGTCAAGTCCCCCAGTAACCATAAAGGCTGCTAATTCTTCGAAACTTCGGGAGAAAATAATAATATAAAATTCGTGATTAAATCCGAAAAATACTTTTATTTCAATATTTAACATTCGGGTAAACATAAAATATTTGATGTCTTGTTTTTTAATTATTTCGAAATTTAAGTATGTGGTACCTAAATAAGATTATTTTGCAGGGAATTATGATCTGTATTAACACATTTTTATTGTTTTTTTTTTAACAGCTAATACAATTTTCGCTGTCGTATGCTATAGACTAAAGTATAGTGGTTGTTTTTGTATTGCAGTAAGAGAATCTTTTGTCTCAAATCTAAGTGATGCGAAGCGGCCGAAATGAAATATTGCAAAGCATATTGAAGCCTAAGCCAACAGTGTAGCATACATCTTTGTATGAATCATAAACATGACGCATGCCTACGCGCAAGTAGGCATGGACGGTCGCCTTTTTAAAAGAGCTATCGAAATGTCTACTTTATTTCCCTAAGATTGAGTTCATTTTATTATGTACATAGAAAACTAGTTGAAATATCCTATTTCTAACTAAACTTAAGTACCTATATCATTCAGTAGAGTGCTTTATCTCCATATTTACTTACTATATTTTAGTTAACTCTATAAATTGCTCTACGAAAGTAACTTTGTGAGATTTTATTTATTTACTCTATTTGTGTATAGAAAATGTCATTTCCTTACTATGGGAAGTTGTTCCTCGCGACAAATCCGTAGATTTTTGTTAAAGTTGCTTCAAGTGTCTCAACTGCATGATGGTAAGTGGAGTGAGGTCTAATAAAACGGCGACTGACAAGAGATGATTAACCCTCGACAGTCGACACAATTATGCCGGCATGTTGGAACCGGATATACACAGACTGATCCCAGAACGCGACATACATGGCCCACTATGTCGGTGTGTATACAGTGGTCGCTATGCGGGCGGATATAATATACCACCAGCAAACGTATGTAGTAATGTAAAACGAATATAGCGTCATATAAATTCTCTTTCTTTTTCAGGTGGATGGCTGCACTGGAATACTCCATAGACCGATGGATGAAGGCCGGTTGACGACGACACATCACTCTGAACGATTCTTTTGACAATTTATAATTTAGTTTCATTAAATACCTTATTCGACACAACGCTTAACATTCGTTCAATCCAATACAGTCGATAGATCTAGTTATTAAAATTAGTAGGTATATAAAAGTAGCATCTCAATACGCCATCTGTATTGGATTGAAAGAAAAAATTCAAATTGTTTTATGAATAAATATAAGAAAGTAATGACAACGTTGTTTCCCGTCCTGGAAAATTACCTGTGGTACCACGTTTCAAGACAAAAAATTTGATTATCGCCATTAACAATAAATATACGTTGTAAATTTTAAATATTTATTTGATTTTAACATTCATATTCTATAAGATTATTATTGCAACATCGAAATTGATATATTAAAGCATAGCTTTAAACTGTTTTATTCTAAAATATATATTGAATGAATATCAATCACTAAGGGAATGTATTTAAAATCTATGACTGAAATAAACGAGACTAAAAAGTATGGAGACATGTGAATAAAATTATTCCTAAATACGCAATAAGGATATTAAATTCTATTGTTGGTCAAATCAAATAATTGATATCAGATTAAAACGTAAGTATAAACGACTGAGGTCGTATAAATGTAAAATGGAGAACTAAAATATCTATTAACATGTATAGATATGTTATTCCTATTACAGCACAATATATATGCCATTTAGGTGTGAGAAGTAGGTATTAGAAAACTAGCGCTATAATGGACGTCGATGCATATAAGTAAATTATACTTATTCGTACACAATCTATTGGATTTATATAAGTAATTTTATCCGTATTTACCTGTAACCCGTTTGAATATGTGATTAATGTCAGTGTTGTGAATTTTTGAACGTATTTTTTAACAGTATAGCTTTCTTATTTGATGTGATTTTTTTGCGTACACATGTAAATATTTCATGAAGAAGGGTTACAGAATTGTCAAGTCGTAAATTTATAAGAATAAATTCACATAATTACCCCTTAGAATGTGGTCCATACTAGGTGACTTAAAATTGTACGTTAAATGTTAACAAGAATAAAATATAATAGTAAATAAAATGTCGTGTTGATGTACATAAATCATTTAAAAGCTCAAATATATTTAAATAATAAATAAAAGACTTGAATATAAACAGATCGGTGGAATGCTTATACAGTTTGTTAGTAAATGTCTACGTATGTTAAGATTTATTTGAAATATAATTTTAAATGCACGTTACATGAAATCATAGTCTATTGTTTATGTATTTATAAATTTATCAAACATAGTCATTGTAATGTGTTCAGTAAATAAGTGTAAAAGGTATGAATGTTGCCAAATTTAATTTCAAGGGATGCCAATATATTACGTGCCAATTTCAATAGATCAGTACATTGTTTTGGTAATCTAATGAAATGTTATAGATGCAAAGTATCTGGTCTCATGATGGGAATCTTTTTAAAATAAATGTGATTGTATGGTTAGATTTCATTGTAATAAAGAATAAAAATGATATTGTGTCTTTCATTTTTGATCAGAATAATTTAGTTTTCGTATACAAATTGTCTTTATTTATTTGAGACAATTACTTGATGTATGGATAAGAGTATATCATAGATGGATAGAAATTTTCAAGGTAAAAAATATTTTAAATACTTATTGAAAATATGAAATTACAAAAAGATTACTAAATAAAAATATTATATCTAGAGGGTACGTATAATACGTAATTTTGTATATGGAAAATTTTATGTTATGCCGTGGAAGTATTATATTATAACTTCTTTATCTGTACCTGTAACTGTTCTAGTAAGTGAAGCTAAAAGCTCCGAACAAAAATAACATCCAAAGATCAATGATTTGGTCCGTTAAAAAACAAACTTTATCAATTAGCAAGTGCAGTCGAAATTCAGGATGAATACGAAGTTCGAAGGCGGCGTTAATTTACACGACTTATAAGCTACTAACATGAAAAATAAACAATCCGATATCCTTCCCTTTTTTATCGCTCCCAAAGTAAAACAGTATGGAGGCTTCGGCTGGTCCGCTGACAGGGGCGCGGGCGTCCGCGAGGCGTGCGCGGGAGGGGCGGAGGGGGACCGGTACAGGAGCGCTACTGCCTCTGACGGCTCACGGCAGTAGTACGCGCGCTCAACTCCCACCAGCCGCGCGACATATGCGCACGCGCAGCCTTCGCGCAGTGATACCACCTGAAAAAAAAACTCTATTATTGTGGAAATTGCACGGATTACAGTGTACACACACGGACCTGTGCTAACGTGATATCAAAGTGACTGGTTATCAATAATTCATCGACTCATCACAGTGTCTATAAAACTGTTTATGGCCTGTGCAGTGCTATTGTGTGCGCTTCCACTAATCTCTTATTCACCTGTATAGGACTGTGAAATGTGACAAAAAATTGCAATGGACATCTTTTGTGCGGGGAGCCACAGTGTTAACTTTGCGGGGTGACTACCTGACTACCGAGGGTTGTAGACAGGCGTTTAATCGAGCGACGCCTGTGAGTTAAATTTTTTATATCGGTAATTTAATACAGCGGATGTGGAATAAATTGGGTAGACAGGGTGCGCTTCACCCGCTACCTGTTTTACTGTATCATGTGCTTGATGTGTGACTGTTTTTGTGTTTCTGTTATTGTTTTTGACGCAGATGGTGAACAATTCTGGGAAATAACGGCGTGCGGTTTACAGCATTGTTCGTACATTTTACAGCGGTGTTTACTTTATATTTCCTGCCACTGTGTTTCGCACTGAGTAATTAAATGGTAGCATTGTGCGGATTATTTATGACTGTGAGGTAAACAGAATGAATCAGTCATTAAAACTACAGCACGTGCCACCATTTTTATGCTGCTTAAGGAAATTATG
The DNA here is from genome assembly GCF_014839805.1 of Manduca sexta. NCBI lineage: Eukaryota > Metazoa > Arthropoda > Insecta > Lepidoptera > Sphingidae > Manduca > Manduca sexta. The sequence continues at coordinate 7,317,327 of NC_051124.1, forward strand.
TCTTATCACTCTTAGCTTTAAGTCCTCTTATCTATTCAATGTAGAGTCGTTTGAATTTATTTTATGAAAGTTATATTTCCTAAAACTATTAAATCTTAATTTCATGCGTAATTTAAAACTAATTTGCGTAAAAATATATCATTTCCCATGGCTTGTAAAAGGCAGAGTCGGTAAATTAATTCCGAAGTGGATTCCAAGTCTTCAATTTTTCAATAAACATAACATTTTTTTTATGTAACAATCAATCAAGCCAAATTGCCAAATCCGACAGCAAAAACTTAACTTATCACCAAAAACATTCGAATTTGGACATGATTGCAAATTTCGTATGATCCATTCGTCTATCCAATTTAATAGATGCCATAAAAACATCCGTTAATTTATATGAAACATCAAACCTACCGCTTGATTTATTCAAAACTCTTGACGCAACTTTGTCTACCATTCGACTATTTTGTTATTTTGCTATAACTATATTAATTAAGTCTTCTGCGGCGCATGCGCATATTAACGTCTATAAGTTAGCCAGGAAAACTTGTTCAATGTTACGGCCGATATTCTATATGTCAAACACTTTATTGTTGACCTGAAACTGACGGTAATAGTCCGGTTGCTGGCTGGTGTAACGACCTCCAAATAACAGCACTAGCGGCTTACGGCTTGCAATAAAGTACCGGCTTGATTGTGGTTAGACGGTATATTACGAGACACGGTTTGCAAATACTACAAACTCTATAAACTCGGACTTATAGACCAAATGAAAGTATGGGTAACACAATGAATGTCTAACTCTCCATTTCTTGACCTTTGACTCACTTCTTGACTTATTATTATTCGTTTTATATCGGTTTGTATCAAATCTACAATAAAGTATTTCTTTAGCAATCGCTACGCATACTTAGGAAGTAATTCGATATTTGATATACAGTTACATTACTTTCTTTCGTAAGAGAAACTTAACACCATGCTTTAATTACAGATAATACTGTTTATACAAGTTTAATATCCTTGAGTAACCAGATCTTAAGAGCTGATCCCAACAATTCTCAATAACGTTTAAGTAGAGTGCATAACATTAAAACTTTAATTAAGTGGTGTTTAGATTAATTTTACTATAGCAAGCAATGAGCATATAAATATAATAACATACTAAGTGGTACGAATTCATCATTATATAATATATATACACGAATGTAAGATATTAAAATAAAACAATTTTTGGATTTTATCGCCGTTTTTTACATCATAATAGTCAGGGCCACTGGGTTACCAGTATAAAAAAAAATCACAATTAAATCCAAAAAAATATTGACGTATATTCTGCCGATAGACACGAACGTCCATATAAACTATTTGTTCAAAATCGGGAGAGAACTAAAGTTCGCTGTAGTGCTAAAACAGCAATCGTCGTCTAACCAAACTTTTTAAACATGCAATGCTAAAGTGCTTTAAAAAGAGTATAAATAAAATGGCAACCAATACTGGATTGCAGTACAATTCAGTTGAACACAGTGAGTGTAGTACGCCAGATAGTACGTAGTAAATATATATCGATGCAAAAAAAAGATTTATTTCACGATTTAAATTGTAGTAGCGATGTAAAATTTTATAGTTAATACTAAACTACATACTTTAATATACTTGCGCAATAGTAACACGGTAGATGCGACTGAAAGTTTTAATTGCTTAACAAATAGTAGTTAATCACAACGATATGGTATCTAATCTCTCTCTGTGATGGTAATCTTGTAACCTTGCTCGTTAAATGTATCCGTTCTGTTTATGTCTATGGTGTAAATATTTTAACTTGTTCGTGTTAGGGATAACCAAAAATGTTCATCTCCTCTCTATGTTACTATTTGAATAATTTCATTGCGGGATAAAAACAAATTAGTATTCCTTGAGACTCGCCGAGCTTCACCGCTAGATGTCATAAAATGTGTGCTACTGCCGATCCTGGCTTATAGGAGTTGTAGTAGCGGGTGTGAGGGCGGGAAAGTCTGTGAACAAAACTTTTGTAGTCAGTCAATTCAATCAATTTCAGTCAATTTTATATATTTTTTTTCTTGTTCAATGGTCTGGAAGGGGCTTTATCTAAGCGCCGACTCTTGCAAACATTACATGCACATCTTCACCCCTCAACTTTCGTTAGGGAAAGAGACTTAGAGAGGTTTTAATCAGTAGTATGGTTTAGACCGGTATCATGTATATATGGATTTTCCTGTTTCCTAAAAAAATTCAGTTGCTGGTGTTTGTACTCACTCGTATATCAACCACCATAAGGCGTGAACCCGCTATAGTGGCCCACATAAGTGTGCCACGGGGATCAGGTTGTGTACATAACGGCATAATTATGTCGACTGGAGAGGAATAATCGTCTCTCGTCAATCGATACTCTTTCTTGACGCCACACATACCATCAGGTGCATAAGGATCACATTGTCGTGGCCATACATAAAACTATATTATAGTAAATATGGTCACAAGTAAACATCTAATTTAATTCATTCTGAATAGATCGGACCATCAAAATCTAAAAAAAAAATTTTAAACAAGTTGTATAATTGTAAAATGTAGTAGATATTGTAAATTTGACTTTGCGAAACGTCGGGAAAAAAACTAAAACATTAAAATTGCGATGAAAAATAGTTTAATTTTAATAACTAATTTAACACTCTATGATCTCTAGAATCAACCTCTACTAATCAATAGTTGTGTCAATATGCAATTGCGTTTGTTGACAAGGTTTTCTTGATAAGGACGAAGGTTACTTCTGTTGCATGATAATTTAGCGCAAAAGCGGTATGTCAGGGAAACCTTATTTTGAGATAATCGAAGTTTTGTAAATATAGTTTTATAGCTTTGTATGTAAAACTGAAATAGAGACACTCTGGTAAGGGTTTTTTTAACAAGTTCTAAACAAGATACCGTTATTTAGATAAGTTCATTGGATGGGTATTTCTTTAAGCTATCTAACGATATAAAAATCAAGATTTTGTTTTTTTTTTGAGATACCACTTTTGGGCTTGGCACGGCAGTATAGCTAGCGTTGAGACGATATTACGATCTGGCAAGTATTCATTGATAGATGATAAGGTATTTCGGGGGAAGAACAGAGTATAAATATTAGTGCCAGTATTACCTTGCGCTAAATTCTAAATATATTTTATGATAAATAAATAATATCCAATGCATTTATGAATAATTCTTGTTCGTCAATATTCAGCCTTGAAATTTTATTATCAAAAGCTTAATTAATATGACATTTAAGTAAGCAAAGTCATCAAAAGACCATAGTAATTAAATTGATTAAAAAGTTGTAAAATTCTGTATTTTTGATATCTGGTTATTTTACCATCATTCTTCTAAAGCAATTAAATGTACGAATATATTTAATTGATTTTATATATCTTGATTATCTATGCCACCATCTCTACAATTTTTTTTCCTCCAACATTAATAAATAAGAACTAAAAAAGTCATAGGAAACCTACGTACTTACCAGTTATATGTAACTAACTTTGTTCGCGCCTTCGCCCACATAAAAGAGTTTTTCGGGATAAAAGCCCCGCACGATAAGGATATCGAAAGAAGGATCTTAGGATCTCAAACTATCTCCCAACAAAATTTTATCGAAATCCGTTCAGTAGTTTTTAAGTTTATGGTGTTCAAACAAACAAACGCGGCGGGGGTTTATATCATATGTAAGGATAATTTTTTGCCAATTAATTTAATGTAACATTTGATGAGATATGTAAATAGACTCCATTGAATAACAACATTGGACCGATTAGCAAGATAGGCGCATTTGTTTTAATGAAAAAGGATTTTGTTTTCCATTTTGCTAGTTTCCTACGAGATGGTGCTATATTACATCTACTTTTATACAATTCTATATACTGACTAGAAAAAAAAATTGCTAGAGGGGCGCCACTTTTGCTTTTTTCGTTTTAAAGTTAAATCAAGACAAGAAATTCGTTTCACACTTTATCACAAGTTGGCAAGGAGAAGGCGAATCTGTTTTTTTTTTTAATTGATTTCAGAACCTTAAATTTATTTTTCACATTATTTTGTTGCGTGTTTTTGTAAGTAGGGTGTTGGAAGGTGGCAAAATTCTGGTCGAATCAGGATTAAATCTGTATTTTAAAGGAAAGTTTAAGTTCTCAGAATCATAGAACGAAATTGCGTTTAACAGTAGATTAATTAATAAAGGGATGTTATTATTAACTACAATAGTAGCCCCTTTCTATATAATGGACAATGAAATATATAACTGTTACATAAAACAAGATAAATAACACTGAAATGACTAAAACGGGAGGTAAATTAGAAAAACAAGCAAGAGGTCTATCCTATATTTCTAGAAAAGGAGGTCTTGTAAATGATATCCAGAAAGAAATACAGACCTATCAATCAATGGTAAATGTGTGAATGTCTGCTATATAGAAGACGTTAAGACACCGGGCAGATGTTAACTTGTCCAAGTCGCTAATAAATTTAGTATTGCTAAACTAATCAATATAGACGGCCAAATAAGTTCTTTATTAGTAAACACAGCTGTCAATAGTATGAAAGTCTTGGCGCCATTTTGTGCCGTGTTTGACACATTTTGTGTAACAAATTGACAGCGTCTACGCGGTGCATTACGGTTATTACACCTGCAGAAATGGTTTGATAATAATAATAATATCAGCCCTGTATTATATACTTGCCCACTGCTGAGCACGGGCCTCCTCTACTACTGAGAGGGGTAAGGCCTTAGTCCACCACGCTGGCCTAGTGCGGATTGGTAGACTTCACACACCTTCGAAATTCCTTTAGAGAATTTCTCAGATGTGCAGGTTTCCTCACGATGTTTTCCTTCACCTTTAAAGCGAGCGATAAATTCACAAAGAAAGAAGAATGGTTTGATAGCCTTCCTATAATAGTCAAGTAGGCTATGAAACAAAAGATCGAACGTTCGATTCCAAAATTTCATAGGTGCTCATAATTAATTGTATCGAAATTCGGTGTATTTCAACAGCCTAATAGCATGCTGTAAGAAAATATTTTAATATGGGATTTGGGCTAGAGTATCTGCCTATTTAATGTACTAAAATTTAAACCTTAAATGTACTATACTGAAGTCTTAAATGGTTATCGACCATTGGCGAAATCGAAGATACGATATGCCGAGATATTACAACATTGCCTGTACATTATACTTTTGACACATCTCAAATGAGTTTAACAACAATAAAGCTGTGCTCACATCCATGGGAATACGGTAACATTACCATGTCAAATTATTAATTAAATGTAAATAAGATCCAGTTGTATAATATAGAGATCGCAATGAAATATTCAGTGCTAGTTCGCGGTCACATGAAAGAACAGTCTACTTATTAGGCGTAGATCGGGTACCATAAATTTTAATATATCTGCATGGTATTTAAATGTGAACTTTGAAGTGCCGGTGTGTAAACATTTATCTGGTTCTTTCGCTTCGTTGTGAGTCGATGGAAATTTCCGAGTTAATTAAATTATGGAGTTAAATCTTAGTAATTAATGATTTATTTTAGATTTATTTCTTTCATTACATACAGAATTTATTATACCTTTGTTCTTATTAACGCAAAATTATTGGTAAATAAATACAGTTATTCACAAGAAGAATATGTTTAAAAATAGAAGCTAGATGAAGTCCAGTATTGCAGTAAATCATAAAATAACTACGCATTTTATTCTATTACCAACAGACTGCAAATAAAGTGGTTTCTGTAGAATGGCGTACACTTGCTCCAGCATACAAATGCATTATCTGACGTTGTACACACATCGTTTAAAGGCAAGAAATTTAAATTTTCAAGGAGATCGCTATAATATATTCCTTTTAAAAGGTTTATGTTATTGAAATGACCGGTATTACATCCCGGAGTCCATTACTTACTGTAGTGTCTACATACATATTCATATCTCTAAATTCTCGGACCGTAAGTGAGATAAAAGTAGTTTTACTGCGTCGGAGCAAGTAAGATGGTAGAAACTCGATCAACCACAACCCGGGTGTGAACGAGACAGCCGATTTGACGTAAGGGAGTGAGAGAGAGGCAAATAAAATCAGAAGGCTTTTACGGTAGAGCGGGCAACGTGCAGTGAAATGTGGGCCCGGCACTCGCCTTCTTTTTCGATCTCGCTTGAATAAATTGATTCTAAGATTAATCTTTTGTAGTTGCTGTAAGTGACGGCTAAGATTTTTTATGGCTGACGTTATAAATATCATAGAAATGCATTGAAATATCTCGCTTGGATGAGTCTCGTTATTTTTTAGGGTAGATATAAGAAATACTTACAGTTAGTATTTGTTTTTACCAGTATTAAATATAAAGAAACATAAGCCGTCTTTAAATCTAGTTACATAACTAAGCATCTATCTGCTTACACTTAAATATACGTATAAATATCAAATATAATTGGACTGCCTCGTTAGCATAGTTGTATTACGGTGCGACTACAATGTTGATGTCTCTGGTTCGATTGCCGGGTCGGGCAGTGATATTGGGTTTATCAACTTAGTATTAATACAGTTTAGAAATTGTGTCCGATATGGCGAAATATCCTCTATCACATCATGGGACGGAATACCTACTGCGAAAAATGGGTTCTAGTCGTCTCTACCTAACCCATCGGGGATAAAAAGCGCGAACGTGTGTGCGTATTATAAAAACACAAAAACCGGAATACTAATTAATTACAACAATCAATTCCCACGTTATTTTTTCGATATCCTTAATTACTACCAATATAACATCAAAGGCGAGCGATATAACAATACGAAAACGGGTATGGATGTCAGGTTTGTACACATAAAGAAACAGGAAACTCTATGAAAACACGACTCGAGCGGGTAGTAAACAGAAACGTCAGTTTTATTGTCCCCAGCATGATCATTTCAGATGAAAATAGTCGGGTAGTCGTAAATCTTGGAATAGTATTACAAACGTGTAATTGAGACTGCTGCAGTAACTTATTACTGCCGTATTGAAGTGTAGGTTCGATCACGGGTCGGGGAAAACGATTGGGTTTTTTTGCTCAGTATTTTTGGAATTGTGTCCGGTGAACGGCCATTCTCCCTCATTACTTGGGATCTAATATAGCTGGCACAATATGTTTAAGTCTACCTACCCTTAAAAAGGGCAAATGCGCGATGCTATGTATGTACTTACAGTAAAGTTACTATCTCTCGTAGAGTCATATGAGGTGATGTAGAGAAATATGAAGTCATTTGTTGTGGTCAAAAATGCGTCATATTTTAATATGGCACGACAATCGACTATTTATTTAGTAACGTATATTGTAATGAATATAGATATTTTAGGTTTATTCTCAGGTTAATTCCGTAGTTTAATTTCAATCAGGGCATAGGTTTAAGGAAGACAATCTAGTCTTAATGTAATTTAGTGCTTAAGTACTATGAATTAATGATTGTGTTCTGCATTATGCCTTTTGTTGAATAAATAAATAAGTAACTTCATTTGACGAAATTAATTTAAATTGTGCCGCCTATCATCATGTTTTGGTCCGGCAACGTTATGTTCAGGGAAGTTCACTCTTGGCACCCTTACCTATCTCTCTTTACATATTATAAAACAGTCCCCCAGCGCATATGTCTGTCTGTTTATCTGAACAAGCTCAAGAACCACCAAACTTTTTCGATGAAATTAATTATGGCGATAGTTCGAACGCCTGAGAACATAGACTACTTTTCATCTTGGAAATTATATAGCGGGACTTTTATCTCGATAAAACTCCTTCGTGCGAGCAAAGCAACGAGCAAAATATAGCCCTGAATAAAAAAATATTAAGTTATAGCTAACATATCACTTTACGTCACATTTTAAAATTATGAAACACAACATTTATTCAGTATACTTAATAACTTAATGTTGAATGAAATACTAATATCTTTACAAGGGTATACCTAAGTTACAACAGAAGGCCACACCCACTAACTCTTTCTCAGGGAATGTCTGAAGCATATCTTTCTAGGACGGCACAGCGATAACAACTAACGATAACTTCTCATCTCTCTAGTCGGTTATATTGGATGAACTTGTAAGATCAGAATATGCTATTCTCTTGAATATGCTATTCGCTTATTCTCATGTTACATTACTCATTTTCCAATTTATTATTTCAACATTATTGATAATCACAACATTTTCCATTCAAGAAAGCGAAATAAAATGAATAATGCTTAGCGAACAAAATTTTATTTACAATAATAAATGACTGAGTTCTGAGGTAAAAAGCATTAAAAATCCGTCGAATTGATAACCTCCCTTTTTTGAAGTCGGTTAAAATAATAGATAATACAGTTATTGCAAAAATATGAATGTCGTAAACAGTAATCACACTCTACATGATTAAATGTTGTCTATAACGTTACTCCACAGCGCCGTACTTTCTGAAGATAGTTCTACAGATAAATCCGAAGACAAATGACTCGAGCATCAACCGTCAGTGCTGTTTACTTTGACGTTGGAAAAAAAATCATAACGCTTAACAAATAGCCGTGCATTTTGATTGAGTAATTGTTCGGTCAAGCTTTGACTAAAGGAATGTAGGAAGCGAATGTCGAACTTAAAATGAATTAATGCATAATGGTTAAGACTTGTAGATAAAATCAATATTAACGCAATTCAAAATACTTGAAGATTTTAATATTAAATGGAAGGGGTAAAATAAAGCTCCGAATTATGATTAGTAGAGTTCGTGGTAATGAGCTTACTGAAATAAACTCTACTTGGTCGGTTGCATGCTTAAACTCTTGACTATCTTGTTTTATTTAAGTTCATACAATATTATAACGTATTCTAATTAAATTGCCGTTATCAGTTTTATCTAATTCAACTATAATATTAGAATAAAATAAATATGTATTAATTTTGTTATTTTGAAAAATTCGTATTAATAAAATAATTTTAATAAAAAAACATTGACAAACACGTTATTTAAATCTTTCTTAAAAATGGCTTCCACATTACCTACCGCAACTTTTAGGAACAAAGTATTTGAATACTAAAACCATTCACACATATATTGTCGTGCCTTTTAGCCCGAATGGGTAGGCAGGGGCGCAACTGGTGAGCACAATTTTCGCCTTGCGTATCCCTAACTATGATGTGATAGAAGGCCAGCCTAGCGCCATATTGGGCACATATTCCAGATTCAGCGCTAATACTGAGTTGAAAAATCCTAATATCACTGGCTGACCCAGGGGTCGAATCAGAGACCTCAGCAGTAGTTCTTCCACCGTACATTTACGGCACTGAGACATGAGGATAGAACGGGTAGATAAAATAAAAGATTTAGGACTGTTACTGGACTCAAGATTGGACTTTAGGCAGCATATAATATCTACCTGCGAAAGTGCCAGTAAAATTCTCGGGTTTGTAATAAGGGTATGTTCCACGTTTGATAGTTGTAGAGTTGCTTTAACGCTATACAAAGCGTATGTGCGCAGTAGACTCGAATATAATGCATTGGTCTGGGATCCATACCAAAGTATATATACTTTAGGAATCGAACGAATTCAAAAAAATTCGCTCGATACTTGTACAAGCGAATGTATGGGTATTATCCATATCTGTACCCATCTTTGTTTATAACGGGAATGGTGGGGCTAAATACGCTGGAGTATAGGCGGAAGCTGTTACTTTTAGTCCACTACTACCATCTCCTTATAAACAAGGTGGACAATCCGACCACGTTAGAACAAGTGGGTCTAGCTTGCATTCCGGCTCGATTTCTGGTCGGGGCGGAGAGCGCAGATGGTCCACGTCGGCGCAGAAGGATGTTCGCGGCGCCACGAGGGGTGCGCACGCACCGCGGTGCTGCGGCGCCTACCGCCCGCGCCGTCGCACTACTCAACGCTATGCACGCTCAACACGCAGATCTAGACCTTTTTCATGACAAACCCCGCCATATATATAATGTAATTAAGCTGTTCCTAGATAGTTTATAATAAGTGCACATAGTATATGTATAGGTATTAAGTTTTTAATAATTTAATTTTAGTTAAGAAATAATGATATCCTTTGTTTTATAGAGTTTATATTTGTTAAATTTTATGTTTGAAATTTTTGTTAATGAAAATGTAAGTGTTTTGGTGTCAGTACTGTAAACTTACATTAATTTGTGATAAATAAATAAATAAATAAATAAATAAATAAATAAATAAACATCAAACCAATGATGTTATTTTCCATAAACGTAAGTGATTCAAATTATAATTAAATCATATAATTTATGGTAAAATCAGGGCCATTTATACAATCCACGGTAATATATCAAGCATCGATACTAAATTCGAATGAACCCAAATCAGGTCGACATTAACATTTCATGATATCACCAGAAGCTAACAAATACGATTGAATATAAACTGATGAATGATGCATGAATCACGAAATTATGTACGAATATTATAATTGAACAAAGTCAAGAAATTATAATTGACAGAATTTAACATTAAAACCGAGTTTTTATGTCAATCATTTGAATAATTGCTTCTTGAAGCAAATGGGTTTACAAAAATAAATTTATATTTAAGTCATCAATTTTTTGTTTTGTACTAAACATAGAAACGTTTAGTTTCATTTTGTCAATGAACATTTTAGTATCTTACTGGGTGTCGAAATGATGTCTTTAGCATGCTTTACAATTTAAAGTTAAGGGGCTATGTAACAGCTTTTTAAATACTCTCGAAAGTTACTTAGGATATTATCCACTTACTAAGACTTTTACGCCTGAGTATGTATAAAAGGGGCCGCAAATCTTGCATATCATGCTGCAAATCGCAGAGATTTTTTTAAATTAAGTTGTCATAAAGTTTAATATCTCTATCCACGTTTACTTGTATACATCATAGTTACCAAAAACTATGTTATAAAATGAAATAGGTATTCGGATTTTATTATCCATAAACATAAATTGGAATATGTAAATTAAATGAACTGATTTCAATATTAGATGAATGCCGTGTGAATTTATGTACTTTGATAATTGTATGTATGCAATGTAGGGTCTATTAATTAGGCATGATTGTCGGTCCATAAATCTGAATTTTCATTAGATAGTCTATATAGTAAGTTCATCGTAAACTGACAACCATAGATTCGAAACGTATATCAAGTTTACGATTTTGTGAAAGGTATGAGATACAGATCAACATTTGAAGACAAATAATGAAGCCAATAGTTTACGAAGCGATATCTCATGCTCGTCTATTTGCTTTTCTGTTATGATCAAGCAATTTTATATCCAAATTTAGATCGTTTGCTTTGTGGTTTCGCTGTTGGTGTTACTTTGTTTCCATTTCAACTTTGACTAAGCTGGTTTAGAGTTTTAGTTTTACAGTTTCTAAGACTTACTTTTTGTTTGCAGATGTTTTCTAGATCGTGATGTCCGAAAACGGCGGGGCAGTTGTATCAAGGGCTTCTACACCACGCCCAATAGCTGAGGCACCAGTGAATGCACCGTTACGCTCCAGACATGATCAGTTCCTTGCTAGTTCAGCTGAGCGTAATCAGCAAAGAACTTCATCGAGCGGAAGAAATGCAAACGGAAATTTTGAATCTCCCCCATTATCTTATCATCGCCAGATAACAACTGGCTCTCTCCTTAATTCATCGCATAGAGAAACATCGGCCTTCGTTCCTGTTGTTCCTACCAGAACAATGCATCCAGTTATGTACCCAAATGAAATGCATCCTGCTTTAATACCCTCAGAAATAATAGAAAGAGAAAGAATTCTAGACAGGGACCGATCAGAGACTGCTAAAGGATCCCCTGATAGGGCGTCAGGAAACTTCCCTAAAAGAAACTCATTCGATTTAATGGCGATGATGGTTGAAAAAAGAAAAGAGGTTGCGTTACGTGAGGCTGCAGCGGCAATGCTAATGCCTCACCACCGAGCATCCTCCATGGACGGAATGATGTCTGATGGATCATCGCAACCTCCTATTTATGGCCCACCAGGAGCATTCCTTGGTACACCAGGACCCTCACCTACCGCTGCAGGCAATTTCGGATTCCCCGGCGCTGGATTGTTCCCTCCTGGTGCTGGACCTCACCAAATGCATCCACATTTAGATAGACGGTTACTACGAGCGCCGGGTCGCGCTTCACGACCAAAAAAGCAATTCATATGCAAATTCTGCAATCGTCAATTCACCAAATCTTACAACTTGCTTATCCACGAAAGGACTCATACAGACGAGCGGCCCTACTCCTGTGATATCTGCGGGAAGGCGTTCAGGAGACAAGACCACCTACGGGACCACAGGTTAGTTGAAAATTATTTCAAATTTACTTAAATTATTAATGCGAAATAACTGTCATGATTTTGCACAACTGAACCGATTTTAATCAAATTCGGTACGATGTAAGCTTGTACCTTAAAAAGAACATAGGCTACTTTTTCGTATTTCTTTTCTATTTAATGCAGACGGAACCTCCAGCCAAAGTAAGTTGCCTATAAATTACACACGCTGAACATCCGCATTGCACATTTTAATTTTCTACGACGCTGATTGTGGTGTAAAGACCCAATTTATATGCGCCTACCAGCCGTTCGGTGTAACCCTAGTTGCAGATGTTAACCCAACTGTAGCGGCATCCGCCTCACTACGTGGAAATAGAATATTTATAACGTTGCTAGCTTCGTAGAAATCTATATTGATTAATAAGTAAAGATTGTCTTTAACAAGAAAGACGGCGAAGTTTTTGAAGCGCTGTAACAAATTATTCTCGAACGTTCTTTGCTGATTGTGACTGATAAAATATCTCAATTAGTACATGACAAGATGTTTGGTGCTCTCAATATTTCAACTTACAAGTAATTGTATGAGTAATACTTCATAATGATTTTGAATATTAACATCCATGTCGATATAGATATTATATATACTTTTATTTATTATTATTAATCAAGTAACATAGACTCCTATGAGTTAGTAAACGATACTTATATTTATATTAGTTTGATAATTATCAGGCGATAAACAATAATAATGTCCACTACTACTCTCTTCAATATTAACTATAAAAAATATGGCACAAAATATTGTCACCGTAAATAACGAATTATGTAAATACAGTGATATAACTCGTTAGAAAATGAGTTATAAACTAAAATAATACATTAATTTGACATATTAAAATTTATTTACCCAAAACAGAGGTGCAGTCCCTACTACCGGAAATTTGGCACCTGTCAGCACAAATAACTGTCTTATATCTTATCGGAAGACTTTCGTCGAAACAATCGATTACCCTTACTGAATTTACATAATTATAAAATAAATATAAATAGTATTCAATAAGACTTATAAACTGTTATGAAAGAATGTAGGTAATACTTTGAGACTAACAGAAAACCTCTTTCTTCGACATTAAACAGTATAGGTATTATTACATTTAGTAAAATCAAACGTGAATAAAAGTATTTAAAATAGTATGTTATACTATAATACTTGTAGACGAACAGAAAATATGTCGCTCTCTTCGACGGTAAATAGTTTAGATATTATTATCATTTTAGGTATATTTCGTAAATCAAACGTGAATAAAAATATTTGAAATAGTATGTTTTGCTATAATGAATTTAAATCTTTTAAAATATCTATCTCCTACGTGACCATGCCCCGCCTTAAAGCGGCTTTGAAGCATTTTGAATGTCAATACTATAAAATATAAGTCATTAAACGTACGATCCGTGTAGGGGCCGACGCCTCGCGGATCGAATCAAATAATTTTATAATGTGCGCTATAAAAAATGAACTGAGTTACCTCGATTCTGATTGGTTGATAAGTGCTACCAACGATGGTACGCTCTACAAGTTTGTGAACATTCACAACTAAACTTAGTCAATGCTGGATGTTTAATTTTGTACTTAAATTTCGTTGGAATAGATTTGATTATTATATTTTCTATCTATAGATTGATTTAGGATTTTTAAAAAAAATCGATTTTGTGCAACTAAATAATACATGGGTTTTCGGTGTCTGTACCTTAAATATAAAAAAAAAATATAACACGAGAAATAGGCAATAGAATGTGGTTCATAATAAAAAAGTTTTGTAAACGACGCTAGCAATATTACCTCTAGAGAAGTTGTTTATAGTTTGTAATAAGATAAATTCGTGGCTATCTTCCCAGGTCAGTAGACGTGTACCAGTGTACAAGTTTCGCAAATTCTCACCTAATGTAACAGAGAACGAGTCCACGCCATATTATTATGATACGCAATCGAACTAATCTTATTATAAATGCGAAAGATTGCGAGGATGGATGTATGTATGTTTGTTCCTCTCTCACGAAAAAACTACTTAACGCATTTGGATGAAACTTTACAGTAATATTGGTTATACATCAGAATAATACATAAGCTACAATTTATAATCAGTTTGTGTTATTTGGTCATAATATAACGATACATATCAAGTAAGGAAAAAAAAATATCCCGGAAAACTCCTTCACGCGGGCGAAGCCGTGAGCAAAAGTTAGTCATGTATACTTTATTTACTACTCATCGGTATTGTTAAATGTACTACACTTCTAAATCAATTTTGAACTAAAACGTGTATAAAGCCAGAAGTGAAGTTTAGAAACGTCGTATGTAACAAAGTGATTGCATTAATTAACGATAAACCTCGATTACGCAATTCAGATATCGATAAACAATAATTGCCCTAACAAACAAAATGTGGTACAGTAAAATATATTTTCCAAGAAAACATTATCTTCAAAGTACATTTACCGTATTACATTATAGTACTACTTGAGTAAGACTGCGAAACCACTTAATCTTATGACATAAAAAATTAATTATATAAGTGTAGGTATGATCGGCAAAGACATTTCGATAGCGTTCCTGAACTAATTCAAAAATATTTACGACTTTACCAGAGATAGACATCTATAGAGTCCAATTTACTATGAGTTATCGGGGTTATTATAGATTATCTTAGATTATCAATACTGATAGGATAATAGTATAATTGTTTCATGGAAATGTTGAATTAGTACTTGTTCCGCCTTTGCCTTCTCTACTGAAACATCCAGTTTTAGTAGCAAACGATAAGTTCCTAAACATTTAGTAATAAAATGATTTGCAGTAAAACAATGACCAAAGTTATTTTGCAAATAAAATATTATTTCCTGTTTGTTTTATTATAGATAAAAATATGCAGTTATAAATGGTCTAAGCACCAATCTAACGTTAATTCTTCACTTTTTGAAATATCATCACTTCCTGTTACTAAAATAAAGTTTCCAAAATGTTTCGCAAAGTGTGCCAGATTTGTTCAAGGCGAATTAATGTTTTCCTATGGTCATTTAATTCCCATCGTGCCTACAAAACATCAATATGCCATTGAACGCTCCGGCTATTCGCTACACATAGTCACTTTTTTACTTTTCGACCGTAATTAGTTTAAATTCTGATGACTCATCGGTTTCTATTGGCACTCGATGCCTTAATGGACCGAAGGATTTAGTATAGTTGGCAAAATAAATTAAGCTTGCTACGCAAAAAATATCTTTATTCTCTTCTTGAGATCGTAAAAAATGCCGGATTTGCTTCAACTATAAAATCCTTATTGTAGGTTTCTGTATAACGTTTATTCAATTCGTTTTCGCTGTTAACTTATTGATAGCATTGTTTGCGATGTTTAAAAGAATTTAATTATATATTCTAAAGGATGTCATTAGTTTCCACGAAGAGCATAGTAATTGCGTAAAAAAAATATTAAAATGTACTACCAACGTTAGTTAAATTTATATGCCGACCGTACAAATTGCGGTCGGTACCCGTGCCTTTTAATCTAAAAATAATTTTACAGTGCTTAGCGTTATCATTTCAAAATTGATTTCTAAAGCTGCGTTCTAAAATATACAATTATTTCTCAAGCAGCTTGTTAATTGCCATGCCGGGTAGACGATGCATTTATTTTAACAAATATTCTTTATTATAGACCTAATGGAACGTGTACCGGCAATTTTATGTAAAAAAAAAATGACTGTATACTGTCTAAGTACAATAATGCATGTACGAACTGAAGCGTGCAGTTATCATATATTTTACTAATTTTAATTTCTAATAAATCATAATAATTTTAAAAGTTGGTTCAATGTTCAACTTAGGAATATTGCTACCATATCAACCGAATTACACGCATCTACTATATGTATAAAATATTTACTAATGAAACTATACATCAAACAAAGCTGCCTAAAACAACTAGATTTGACGAATGACTAACCTTTACAAAATATTAAAATTTCGCACAATATGATATCATCAGAATGTTTGCTATAATTATGTGCAATTTTTTGTCGCATATAATTATGTTATGATTGCGTTTATAATGGCCACGCAACTCACATGAGCTGCATAATGTCAGGTTATTAAATCCTTCGTAATTAATAACTTTAAAGAAATAAAAACACGACGGCAAGCGTCTTCGACCCTTGGCTATACTCACAGTTCTAAGAAAATAAAACGAAAACATAACTGAAATAAGCAAGCTATTTAAAACTTGAGGTAATTATAAAAAAATACTTGAATACTCGAACTGGCGCCTTTATTATCAAAAGATCGGTAAACGTGATCGGAATTTCTCCCAAAATGCAAAGTAAAACGATTTCGGTCGAACGGTTGGTCGATCTTTAAAAAGATAAGAAACAAGGTAAATTAAAAAAAAAAGCTATTTACGAACAAATAATTACCCCAATAAATACAATGTAAAACACTTTGGACTTTATTCCACACTTTTAACGCGAGAAGATAACGAAAACAGGTATCAACAAATACTTGATACACGTGTAATAATTAAAAACGGAAGATCTACGACCTCAATCAAAAATACATCAAAACGCTGCAATTAAAGTATTAGAAAAAGAATAAAAATAAATAGTTAAACCCTTGCATCTACCAAAGGTCAGCTACACATAAAAAACGAATATTTAAAACGTAATCAATACATGTATATCTAACAAGACCTTGTTTACTCTGAGAAGTTTCTCATGTTTCATCAATTTTCATAAGATTAAAATTCTTATGGGAAGATAATTCGGAGATACGCCTCCAATCAACGGTATCACAGAAAATCCACTTACAAAACTGTATTCTGTAGACGCAGTACATTTAACTCGTAGACTGTTTGTGCTTATGATATTTAGAAGGATTTTTTCGTATACATCCTTTTTCCCACGCCTCAAATCGCCTGTCTTGGACAGCACCCACGTTTGTTATTGTAGTCCTAATTGTTGTGGCCTTAATCTTTTCTTGTTCCATCAAGTCTCGTGTTTCTTTGTGTTGTCTCTATCGTTTAATTTTCATAATCTTTACTTATAATAATGCAGTTTTCTATTTGGTCAAACTAAGGTCAATTCAAATAGTTTGATGATTGTACTTTAAATTCTGAATGCAATCCACCTGGCTCACTTCGAGATATAAATGTCACATACATTATATTACCACCTTTTGAAAGTAATGTAAACGTAATAAAAATAAATATAAAGTCACTTTTAATAATAATTGTATAAACAAACTTTCATAAATAAGTAGAAACCAAATATCAAGCACAGGTGCATGATAATGTCTTCAAATGTCGAACTTAATGTCATTGATAACTTTTAAAACATTATTTCGCACTCAACTCAAATAGTATTTTGACTTTCCTATTCTTGGCAAGATATAGCGTATGCCTACTAAGAATTATTTCGCATTGAACACTACTTTGTCTTGAGGCTCGTATGCAATTATGATTGGTCCGAGAGCACATATAATGGGGACCGAGTAAACCTCTCCTCGATCGGATTGCTCAAGGGGCCAAAGCAAAAAGGGATATCAAATTAATACTGAATCTATAATAAATCAAACGAAGGCAGGTGGATTCGGTCGCAGGACAAGAGTTTCGCCTAAGGTCTTTAGAAATTATCGTCTTGAACGATCCAATCATAACGCTTCATTCGACTGAAAACGAATTCGATGGAATTTGCTAATGCAAATCGGTTCTCGGTTATTCGATTCCGTTCGGGACAGTTCCGCGTGACACGCGATTTTGGAATACTTAAACGTCTTTGTGACAGATTAAATGGCCAAATTTTTATTTCGGAAATAGAGGCAGGCGTTTAAAATTCATGATGTTAACAAAATGCTATCGCATAAATTATTGGCTGCCCTTGATGTCTGTAAAGACCTAGGTTTTAGACAAATTGTTGCACTTGTCCGGAGCGCACTCGGCACACTCACAGATAAACATGCGTTTGAAATAATCGTGACCGCGGCTGTAGAATAATTAGCCAGATACGCGATACGCGGCAAACGGCTTGTCGATTTCACAGTATCTTATTGCCTTTTGAAAGTTCTCTCTTGATCGTTCATACAAGTATGTTGTGCAATCTTTTTTGTGTTCGAACCGTTTTGAGTCAAAGGACGCATTTTTATACATATCCTGTACACCTGCGGCAGTGGAAATAAATTCGGTTGTTTATTTATTAAGAAATAAGTCAATAATCCGAGAGCGGGTGCACGTTATCGGTCGGACCATCTTCGGTTGCGAAATCTGTATTGCACAAAGTGTGCTAAAGATATATTGGGGAGTAATGCTTTTGAGAAGATAGCCAATTTGCACATTTTTTAATAATTAAAAACGCTGCTCTTGCGCATGTCATTAATCGTATTCACGAATGCTCATCCATTTGTTAATTGGCCGATTTGTTCGGACAAGCGGTCAAGTGAAACTTTCAAAATTCGAACGCGTTGTATCGTGCACATCTGGATTTGATCGCATGTTAACGGATTCCAACGTTAGATTATTCAGATGCCATTATTGTCGAGTCGTTTCAGACAGGTAAACGCATTATTTAAATTATATTTCGAGCGTTCGCGTGTTGGTTGCAAAACGCTTTTTTGTCGTCCTATCTGACCACTTAAGTTTCGCACTCGCGTGATTTGGATTTCAAGTTGAAATAAAACAAAAACACATTCTGATGTTACTCGCGGTGTTATTTGATGATATTTATGCCGAGTAGACGTTTCAGATTATCTGGCCGCAAATGGAATTCCGCACTTCATTGGACAGTAACTGTATTAGAGCGACCACTAAATTTGGCTTCTTAATAGTCACGACAACAAATTTCAATTAAACGCGTTGCGATATGATCAATTCCATTAATCATACTTTAGCTATCGCAAAAACGGAAAATAACTGTACGTAATCCGAGAACCTGTCTAGCTATCCGAATGTCAGTCTTTTTAGACTTCAATCCATTTACGATAGTGTTTATCAATTCAGCTATTACTACATCCATATCATTAAATCGTTTCTATTTTCTTAGAAATCTATTACTAAAATTTAATAACAATGGTTACTAAGTGTTTGACTAACTAATTATAGCCGTTTAATGTATTTTTGCGCAATCTATGAAAATCATTGTGATTATCATCTTAAAAATATGAATATTTAAATCTACATCAGACGTTAATTTAATTACATGGATTGATACAATAAACAACCATGATGACGTTTTATTTTTATTTTACGTTTAAATAATTGGTGAGATTTTAATATCAATAATATTTTCAGACTTATCTTTTTTTTTCCTAAATAGTTGTAATGATGAGAAATTTATCCTTTTTGCATTAGCTAAAAAACTATAAATATCAGTTCTATATTTGAAAATTAATCTCAGTTTCTAAATCAGGTTAAAAAATGATCTTTTTTTAAACATTCCCAAAAATTTAATGGCACTTCAAAGCGGATCTCATGAAACATCTCAAATAAGATATTAAGTACATGTTTCACACGCGTAATACGTGCAACAGCAACCATGACACTGTCAAACCTGTCTTCATCACTGTTACCAAGGCAATTGACGCCAGATTTATTTCCAAGAATTCTTTAACCGTCATGTATAGAGCTCATATTTTAAACAATAGAACATTTATTTCATTTACGTTACACGCATTATCTTTGCTTTTTATCGTCGCACACAAAATGCACCTTAGCCTTTGCAAACAGAGTTCAAAATACAACACGGCAAGTTAAGTTATTCTGGTTCAGGCGTGGGTTGACAAGACTTATGCTTATCGTCGATTTAGCATTTCTTTGCTACTTAATCCAGTTTTTAAAAGCCATTAAGCTTGTAGTAGCACTCTGTATTGGTTGTTTTTCAAAGTACCTACAATTATTGGACAAGCTACATTGATTTAAAGCGGCCCTGTCTACTTATGGTTATGAGATGGGCCACAAGTGACAGAATATGATAAAAAAAATTATAGTGATATGTTTTTAAAACTAGAAACTCTTTTTGATGTTTGTAACAAGTATTGGTGCTTAGCCTTTAGCTCTAAGAAATTTTGATCAGAAATCTGCTTAGAATCTTATTTATAATTAAAATTGCAGCCTTAGATAAAACACGGAAACTGCTCCATCCAAATTTACTCGCCGAAGTAAATTTACCCAAATAATTACCCATTATAAACAAAATCGCAGCCATTTCAACCGTCAATCAAATTTGATTTATCGATACTCTATAACAATTACTTGCATAATCGCCGCAACTACTTCGGCTAATCAATAACCTTTAACCACTTTAAAATCCAAATCCAAACTTGCTCAAGACCGCTTCGCGTGAAATATTTCCGAGTGGTTCCGAGGAGTCTAAGAGTAAATAGTGACCGCTGGGTTGTTCAAACACTTGACTGTACCGCTGTGGCCTCAAGTATATTTGTATTTACATTGACATCCTCTATTTGTATATGATTATTGTAATTACTAGCGCAAGTCTCTGTTTTAAATTCATATTTTACATGTCACGTAGCTGTATGGGTAATTTTTATGGTACTTCTTTCTTTTACTTTTACCGACATATGTTCTTTGCATTTGGTTTCAGTAGTTTTCTTAATCATAATATATAATTCTTGCATTTTTTTTTATAGTTTCATATTAATAATTCGGTTATTTTGGTTTACTGTGTTGGATAAGATACCACTGCATTAGACAAAAAGTTTAGAAATTACGAAATTTATAAATATTTTGTTTAATTTCAATATTATTTATTCTGCATCATCGAATCTCCTTTTTATGACGGCAATCGTTTATGAGGAAAATTAGTGTTTATATTTCACATTTAAATTATTACTCGAGTTAATGTTTGATCTTAACACTCATAAAACAGAAAATTGCGCAAATCGTGACAAACAGACAAAACTTATTTACTAGGAAAAATATTTTTAATATATAACACTAATAGACACTAAAACATTTCAAATCATCTATTCTCATGTACCTAAAATACAGAATCATCATTTCCATCAAAAAAATTTACCCATACAAAACCTATTATTATTGTGGGACAAAAAACAAGCTTGGAAAGTATTCCAAAACTTCAAATGTCATTGTTGTTTACGTTAAAGAAAGGTATACCACGAGTTACTAACCATTAATCATACGACGACCGTCTCCGAGATAAAATCCTACAAAAATAACATGTATTTGCCTCACACAGGTAAAGATTAATCTTTAAGAATTTCTCGGTAACTGTTTCGTTATCAAATAAGATTTGATAAAGTTGAGCTTAGAGCTTAAGTTGATTTTAATGTGATGTAAATGAATAACTTTCTGTAAAATCCAGTAAAGAATTACGGAATTCAGTAAACAGTATAAAAAATATTTCAATATTGAAACATTCAATAAATTTGCCCACGTCTTTTTTAAAATGTCGTTTCTAATAAACTCAAACTTTTTGAATCAACTAAAATACAGATACGTTATATTTTTAACTAAAAAAATATTATAAGTCAGACCTACAGCCAAAAACACAACGCAATCCTAATTTTGTCAAAACAACCAATTTGTAAAACTACAAACAAATTCAAAAATTTAATTCCACAAGTTCCCACGACGTAATTTCTCATTATCGCGGCACATACAAGATACAGATGCAGATAAGCTAAGAAATATTTTGGAATTATACGTGACTGCATACGGGGACACTAAAATGTTTTGAAATGATTAAACTTGATTTTATCTTAGCTACCCAGGGTAACTGGCCGTCCTTGGAGATGAACCCGTAACTGCTTTCCCGCATCCGATGTTTATGGTGTGTTTTATTGTGATGGAAAACGTTTTTGGATTGTTCTGCCATATATGTAACTAGATTTTGAAGTGTAAAATTTCTTTCCGTTTTCTGAAAGTAATGTGTATTTTCTAATGACACGATTCTAGCAATACTTATGTTTGAAGTTGAAACAATGTCTGCTAAAGAGACTTTGTTCATCTTTCTTACGCGTAGGTGGTCTTCCGATGCCTTAGTTGCTTGTTAGCAGCTGCAAACGATGAAACTGAGCAAATACGGTCGCACTTTGTTTTAAGAAAGTCAAACGAGGAAACGCTCAGCGTAATACCGGGAAACTAACATAGCAATAAGAGTTTGCGTAGTTAAGACTAGAAAGAATACAAAAGTGTTAACAACTTTCAATGCAGAATAAATAGGAAGCGATATTGCGAAGATTTTCAAAGATAAAAATATAGCTTTCGATAACCCTAACAATGCTTAAAAAAATCTAAAAGACCTATGAAATACTTATAAAGAAATCTTTAATATTTTACTTCTAATTATAATGCATGAAGGATTTAATCTCGTAGCGTCGCCGTATAGAAAAGCTACAAAAACTAGAGATTAGGTAGCAGTTCATGAGAAATCTAACCAAAAACCCAAACTTAATCCCGTTAACGGATTTTTCGGATGGATTCAGTTAAAAAAACGACGACCTATGCCAGTTTGTGAAGGAAATAATCGTGTTATTTATTACCAACGCTCAGACCAACCATTTTTAATCTTTAAGAACGTAAAGACGGATTTTATGTGAGATTAAAAGCATCGATCGACTTTTTAGAAGTTTTCTGATAGCCATAAACATTTATTAGAGACCAGAAACTAGTTACGGAATTAATGCATCCAATTACCATTCTATTGTAAATTGCGTTTTAAAATTTCGATTTTGATTATGTCGTGAGAAAACTGACGTAGCAAATTGTTAAATTTAAAGCGAGTTTCGGTAACTTAGGGATGGTTCATGTTGGGCTTTGAGTGGCAAAGGCTCTGTATAACCCGATTCCTGCTATTTTTCGCTTTTCTTTTATGTAGAATCTAATTCTCAATAGAATGATTTGCAGACCGCATTGATACATATTAGTACCTATATGTTGTGTTGGCTTTCGACAAGCTTCACCCGTCGCCACTCTTAATACTAAAAGTAATGGAAAGAGTACGAGACCAGGGATAATAAAAGCAATTTATTTTAGACAACTTTAATATTAACGATTTTTATTTTGAGAAATGTGTCACTTGAATTCTAGTCGAAATAGTTTGATGAAATAGTTTCTTTGTTTCTATTCAGTTCGTTGAAATAATTTCTACATTTCATCGTTTCTAAAATCTAGTAAGTGCTTTAAAATTGAGAAAAATATACTAAATCATAACCACGTCTATCTTGACTGACATAAAATATGGATTTAGTGTTGTTACAACAAAAATACCTTTTTACCCCAAAACGTCGTAGGCAGCAATCAACAATGCACTTATCTTGGAAATTACGTTTTACAGTAGTAATAAAAGTGGCAAGTTACAAATACAAAGCACTTCTACCGTACATTTATCGATTTCTCAGTATTACGATAGTCAGTATCTACACAATATATTTTAGTGCCCTCGGATGGAAGTCAACAAGAGTGTCCCTTTTCCCATAACTATGTAGATTTTTATCGTTCTTAGGTAAATTGTATTTGATGTCAACTTTGTTTGCGAAAATAACTTGTAACTTTACTGGTGGTAGGTCTCACATATGCAATCCACCGCAATGTCTATGTCTGCCGCCAAGCAGCAGTGTGTAGTCACGCTTGGGTTCCGATATGAAGATCATTGTAGCCAGTGTAACCGGACATAATAAGATTTAACATCTCATGTCTCAGGGCGAGCGTAGTGAAACACCATACAATACTTTATAATTCAAGGTGTTGGATGGTGTTTCTACTGTTTCGGTCCTGTCGCTTACCATCGGCGAACGGCAAGCTCATCTCGTCATTCAAAGTATTAAAAAAAATAAAAAGAAGTAATGTGGCGATTTTTTTTTTATTATCTTGTTTTTAAACTTCATTAACGGCTAATGTCATAGCATTATGCTTTACAATAATTTTATATAAGAATAAATTGTCATTGGCTACATCTAGTACAGGATTCGTTTTACTCATCAACATAATCTCCACACGCATCTACTTAAAATTATACTCCATAGTTAATTAAAATCCGAACATTTAACTTCCCACATCTGAAGCCTCTAATAAACATATCTTAGATAGATTAAAGTCAATTACACACAACACTAAAACTGGATTTACGGTCAAACCAAAATTAACACTCGATCGCCCATTTGCCCTAATTGCATCTCAGCGTATAATAAATCATGAATATGAGTTTCAACATAACAAAATCGTAAGAATCCTAATTGGGTTTGTACATAGAGATGGGACCTATCAATATACATTGATTAATGATATATCCGATCCTCGGTATAATTGCCAGACGAGATCATGAATCAACTGCCAGTGTTATAAATCTGATAGGCAAAACTTGTTCTCGTCTGCCAAGTTACCCGGTGGTACCAATACTACCGACTGATTTTTTTTTAAAGCTTGTTCCATTTTTAAAAATGTCTCCGCTTTGGACGTTCGATTTTTAAATCTTATCAATTTATTTAATTAGTATAGAGAGCCAACAAATATAAACGTGTTTAGAGACACGTAGAAAATTGTTATCGATAAATTTGACGTTCCAAACTATGGATTTGAAATCGACGTGGAATTAAAGAATCGACAAATTAAGAGTTATTGCTACTAGAATATTGGAAACGAATTTTTAAAATTAGCAATCATAATAAAAACGAGATACGAGAATCAGGTTTCATCAAACAATATATGAACCGTGAAAAATTGTGTTTTGGGACTATTCAAGCGCGATCATAATGAAGTTATTTGATACTTGCATGTATTAAGTTTCTTTTTTTTTAGGTCTGTGAGGCGCCATTTTTTTGTTATCGTCCGACGTTATATTTGACCAAAACTCTAGACAAAAACAATGAGTCCGAGACGGAATTAAGCCTCACGAAAATAATGATTGATGTACAAAAAGAATGCTAAGTATAGACTCGAATTACTGTTTGCAAGAAGCAGTGGTTTTGCGTTCTTAGAAGTAACAACTCATCGCAAAATATTAACATAATTGCCCTCAATAAAAACAACCTTATTTATTTGAATAACAAAGATTTCCGCGAGAA
Organism: Manduca sexta; assembly: GCF_014839805.1. Lineage (NCBI taxonomy): Eukaryota > Metazoa > Arthropoda > Insecta > Lepidoptera > Sphingidae > Manduca > Manduca sexta. Next base: position 7,342,715 of record NC_051124.1, read on the forward strand.
CGTTAAGCCAAGATTTTCCTTTAGCGGTGTACGTAAGGTGGGCAATACACCTGCCAGACGGAAAGACGAAGTCAAGTACGCGGTACAATGAATGTTTGCGTCAGTCAGAGGTGAAATTGTGTGTGAAGCGGCGGCAGCGGGCAGCCGTCGCTCCCATTACGTCGCTTGGACTGCGTACGCGCCGCCAAACCGGCTTCGGGTGCCTTGTTGTATGTTACTGGCACGAAATTTTCTACTGGAATTATTTATCCACAAAAAAAGTTATATTTGTTTTTATTTTATTCATAGATGTTTAAAGTTAGATAAAAACAAAACGTTTTCACCTCAGTTTAGGAAAATACGGTTGAATGCTTAATAGTTTGATGTTAATCACTACGCGTAGTTGTGTTCTAACTTGAGAGAAAAATGTTAAAGTATATTGCGATACGTAAATTATTTCAGGACGGCTAATGCCGTAAAATGCCTAACAATAGGTATATTGTAGTTTAAAGTTGTATATTGTACTCCAATGTTCATAAACAAGAAGGCGCCAGTTATTAGCTGCACGACATGGCCGGCATCATTCACTCCTTTAAAAATGTTGCATAACATGCGTAGTTAAAATATGTTTTGTTTGTTGACATTTCACGTGAGAGAAAATAATACAAGGCCCACTTTGAAAGGTTATACAATCTTCATTCATAACTTTTGCAACTCAACGTGTTGGTAGTTATGGTAAGAACCTATTTTAGTTCGACATTAGTAAGTATCTTTTACCTTGTACTCATTTAGTTCTATATTTAGGCACTTTAATGTACTGACCGCATATGAAAATATAGGTTTTGGATCAGGATTTAAAGAATTTAATTATCTAGTTGTCACCATCAAGCAAGCTTATCTTAGAAAGCCGTCTAAATTCTTACAGAAGTTGTGTAAAAACCTTGTTCGGTTCTGACATAGAGGGATAAAATAGATTATGATGATTTAATAATCTTTCATTAAAGAAATAATATGATGATTAATATTGGAAGAGTTTAAACTATTCTAATTAAGATATTCAATTCTAATGCAAGAGACTCAATCAGATTTAGTTTGACATTCAGAATAATTATCATTTTGAATTTTAATGATCCTAGTTATCAATAGCCGACTGCACTCCGAAATTAGCATAAGTGATAAAAGACATGTCTATCATTATAATGATATATTTGACAAGGTAATCATTTTTCTGTGACTAATAAGAGACTCTAGATTAACGAGTAAGTGCCGGATTGTCGGCTTTAATTGTTACTGCTTTGTCCACCACGAAGTATTTGGTATTTTTATGTATGTTTCTTGGATTAATTATTATAATCAATAAATGGGAAACGAGATAAATATCAGATAAAAATAACTCTAATACAATCTGAATATAAAGTTGATTTTAAAATAGTTGACGTCCATGCGACTACTTACCTCAACGCGCCGCGGTCCAACCACTTTGCCTCGCTCCATTAGTATTTTCCATTTATTTTTTGTCCACGTACCTGTCGGAGTTTTGGGGATTTGACTTTTTGTAACGCCGGCCGCGCGACGAATACAAAATTTCTTTAGTATACAACAGCGGAAAAAAATGATGGACCATGGAAGTATGCGAAGCGGGTTGTATTATTTTTCGATTAAGTTTTTTGTATGAAAATAGAAGTAAAAAGTCACTGTTGTTAGGAACCTCTTCGTACAAGTTGATTGCTTGAAAGGGTTTCGGGAAAAAATCTAATTGAGAGAAAATCAAAGGTACTCTACTATACGTGCAGTCACGTGCCGGCCTAGAAAGCCCTACCCTTTGCTTGAAGAGTTTTCAATCTCCATTGAATTACCTTGTATCTATTTCTCAACAATGCCAGGCCTAAATTGCACCTCATTACGAATTTAACTTGTTTTTCCACTACTCTACGTCGTCGAGTATACTTAACTAGAAACTAGTACCTTTAAATGTTAATTGATATCTGTTTTTGCTTCCAATATGTACTGGATTTGGTGACATTGAAAATCAAGAAGTTGAGAACCATGATTGAAATATATCACTCTATTGTAATGGACTGTCGACTCTTCGCAAGTCGTTCAAACAGATTTGCTAAGTATCCACCAAAGCGTTTACGCAAATTGAAACCCAACCGTCAGAGAGCTTTCTAAATTTTATTACGTATTAAGAGTAAACGAACTGTCCATAATTTTGACATTCTTTTTTGATTGTTTTATGGAATTTTTCTATAATGATCAAAATTGCTAGTTCCGTTGAACATTTCGTACATGCAAATTTTATGTCAATTATGAATTAAACTTCGCTCACTAATTTCAAATTTCTAGCAGATTCTATTATACGTTAAAATTGTAAACGTTTACCTGAACATGACTAAGTAACTATTTCTACAACCACAAACCTTTTTACTGATAGCTTCTTAATTGAAGTCTCTTGAAATATTAAAGGAGTTACTGTTCACAAAAACTATTCAAATAATGATTCTACTAAATTCAAATTCAAAACTGGTTTCTATTTAGTGTCGAGGATATTGTCGTGTAAGTAATGAAAGACTTTCAAGTGTAGGTAGCTAAATGAATGATGGAGACCGCCAGTCTCCTGCGGTAATGAGTCATTGTAATGCATGGACTTATAGAAAACAAACGCCTACACCAACTATGGAACTTGCCCCACCCGCTTTTTTAATATTTGTACATTTGAAAATGTTTACCGAATTAACCATGTTTGTAATTGAACTATTCTGACTAGAGGTTTTAAAGTTATCAGGAATGTGTTGTATACTAAATATAGAAAAGAAACCAATTAGGAAGGAGAAGGAATATACGCACGTATTAGATGTTACTTCGTTTTATTGGTGGTTGTAAATACTGTCGTGGGAGTTGTTCAACTTCCTTCTATTATCTTAAACAAATATTAAATTCAAAACGTATCGTCTAACTGAATGTTCTGGCGCATTGTTTACCTAAACGTTTATAGAAACTCATTTACCCAGACGTCCAGCGAAAGGTCGTAAAGAAAATTGAACACAGCAATATCTCTTCTAGATCTACGTAAGTGTTTTTTGGTCTTTAACAGAAGTCGTTACGGAAGATCATTAAAAATTTGCATTTTCCATTCCGATAACACAAAAAACAAAGTTTATTGACTGGCCATTTGTTAGGAGAGACGGCAAAAACTATGTAATGAGAATGTTAATTTGGTCGAAGCTTGCTAAAACATTCACTTCGTCTCATTTGCATTATGTCGTGTGCTACGTGTAAATGTTTTGCTACTGATACGGGTTCTGACTGACGCTTTATTGAAATATCAACTTACTAGGTTTTATGATAATTATCTCCATCTGAAGTTCATGTTTTATCTATTATACTACGCTTCGGTGCTTCTGACACTTTATTAATAAAAATCAACCAATCAAAAATACGCATTAATACGATGTAAGTCGCCGCGGTAATAAATGAGGGAGAAATGAATCAGGAAACCAAAATCGATTTTGCACAAGATTGATGAGATCGTGAGAAGCGACTTGATTCTTTGTATTATGTCATAAACTTTTTTCCATACATGATTTGTTGCCAGTCTTGTTTTTGGATTTTGGTAGGCTTCATCTCACGCGAGGGAAAGTGTAATACTTCGAGCAAAAGCACGTCGCGACGACATTTATTATTTCCTCTTCGAACACCCACTAAATCATTTCTACGCTGTCAAATAATTCGCAAACAACGTTTCTAAAATCATATAATTAAGTTATGATATACGGCTGGCGATAAACTATGAAATCTGAATGATCAATATTAAGACCAATCGATATTGGATTGTCTATAGCAAGAGTTACTGCTTTGATCTTAATTTTGCATATCGATAGTTTTTATGTTTGATTCATGCCTAAATTCATGTAATGAAGCAGTAAATTTTGTGATTCAGTTAGAGGTCTCAGCCGCTATCTAATCGACTTTAAATTTATATCACCGGGAGTTAGATGTTATACTTATGCTGCCATTAAACGAGATGTATATTTATTACTTAGTTTATCTCGATACAAGCCAGAATTGCCTGATATATCAACCACCGCGACCACACATATCTGTCATAGATACTGGCTTCCGACTTTCGTAATTCCAACTCAAGCCAGTAGTCACTAAATAGAAATAACCGTATTATTTTCATCATTTTCAATAACTTTCGGCATTATTTTTGACTATGTGGCCAACGTCAATGAATATATTCTCCAGCATAAATTATCTTCAAACCTAACAACGTTATTATAATGCTAATTAGTCGAAAGTCGAACATGTCACTACTGATGCTGAGATATTAGTAGCATTACAATAAATTTACTTAAAGCAAACCAGCTTGTTGTAAAGAGATAAAACAGCGCGTGGGCAACGACAAGCAAGCACAGTTGCTTAAGTACCGCATTTATGTAGCTTAATACTCCGCTTCTTCCGAGATGGCTTCGTGAGGTCCACGCAGCGGGATGCTATCCCTTATTATGTAGTAAATACGGTCTATTGATTTTTATATAGCAATCTGTTTTTACGAATTGTTTTATTACAATGTTTTGGTAAGCTTCTATAGTTTAGATACTGATTTTTTTTAGAAATTTCTGTAAGGTCAAACGTACGTTATAGTTCAAGATCAATTTGCAAACATTAATTTAATCGAAATAATTTATATTTTATTCAAAATCACATATGAAACATTTCCACAATTGTATTTCGAATTTCAAATACAATATATGACAAAAAAGAAACCGTTTAAGAATATTATTTAAATTAATCTATAGATACAGCGATTGATATCAACTCGTACATAAATAAAGTTGTAGTACTTATGTTTATTTATGAAGAATATAAAAAATATATAACGGCTTCGAAATACGATTTAAACATTTTATAGATTTATTCACATAAAATTGATGTTTGGTACGTGATTATAATGTTTGAAGTCCAAATGCTATCAAACTTTATGAGGTAGTTCTTAAACGTTTCAAATTCTGTGTCATCCAGACTACTATTAGGGAAAGAGCTTATAGTTTACGTTAAAATAAGTCATAATTTGACCAGTATAAATATCAAAATTAGTTGCATTCGAATTTAAAATCTCGAGTAACATTGACAATTGTTTTCTATAATTATTATATGTCTTAACCACATAATTGTTCTACAATCGTTTTGCAACCTTAAAGATATTATAACCTATATATCTTATAACCTATTTAAATATAAAATCAATTTAATTAATCTCGCTGTACTATTGTGTATACACTATTGGTGTTTAAATTATAACCTTATTTCAAAACCTGTAAGCTTTAATTCAGTAAAAACATTCAAACGGTGAACGAACGATAAAATTACATACATATGCATCTCCCTGAAATGCTTTTAAATAACAAATTCTGCTACTTCATTATACAAATAGCGATATTATGTTAATACGAGATATTTATAATCGGTTTTGATTTACTTATATGCTTGTGTCGGTTTGAGTTTGTCGCGGGCAAAGTTCGAAAGATATGTCAAATTGGACTTGACCAGATAATCTATATATATAAAAATGAATCCCTATTTCCCTTGGTCACGCCATCACGCGTGAACGGTTGGACCGATTACATTATTTTTTTTGTTGTGTTTGTTATTGTCAGGAGAAGGTTCTTATGAAAGAAAAAAATAAAAAAAAAAATCGGAAAATTAGAAAATTTAAGAAAACTCAACGAAAATATTAATTTTATATAACTGTCAATTGTTTGAAATAACTGTCAGCGGTTGACAGAATGCGCGTTGCAAATTCATAGTTAAGATGGGACAACGTCTGTCGGTCAACTAATAAGTGAATAAAATATACTATTTTCTCTTATAAAACTTATCACTAATTGCGATTGTGGTCATGTAATTTGCTATAATGTTTTTTTTAACTGGGATTCTATGTTTGTAATAAGACTGTAGTTTCTAGCGCATATAATTTATGCAAGAAAAGGTTTTCAATGAATTTTACGCTTGTGTTAAATGGGGCATGGACATCGAAGTTTCTAGAAATTTTGAAAAGGCATCTCTAATAGAATATCTAAGAGTAATAGCAACTAGACAATCTAGAGTCAGCATTAACATACCGATATTGTCGGCAACATATAAAATTTATTCCATATATCACGCTACTGTAGTGTGAGTTTTGCAAATACACCCACATAATTAAGTTCTGTTCATTCATTAACATAAATACAGTGGCATTGTCTTCTCAGTTTTATTTATGTGTTAAATGGCTTAATTTCGTATAAAACACGGTTATTATTTTTCCAATTTTGAAATTCGAATATTATTTATATTATTAATTATTTTTTCACATTTGACATTTATTATTTGTGTTTTATGTTATCGATTTAGTGTGAATGAATTCATCGTATGAAAGAAATAACATAAAATTGATCTGATGCAAATTTAAAACTTAAATGTCACTCATGTAATTTCTGAATGATTTATGTGAAATAAGTTGCAGAAGTTGCTTTAACTTTACCAAGAGGAATAATTCTGAGAATCGTCTACAGTAGAAATTATTTTTTCATAAAAAAATGCTATGACATCTTTCTAACGAAGCCAACGCTCTCAAAAATGGTCCAATTAACGAGCAAAACCTTTCAGTGCGATTAATCTATACGATAGGATGTTGCGATGCTACAGATGGGCACAGGGGGGGACGGCGGCAGGGGGGTGTCGGCCAGTGACCCACGCCGCGGCATTCCAACGCACACCGACGGATCTGATCTCTTTACTTTTAAATAGAAAAATTAAAACGTCTTGCCAGTTAGAGGCTTAAATCTTACACGTCTTAGACACGATCTGAATTAGATTATGAATTGCACGGATATTTTTACGTGCGAAAAAGATCGTTCAGCAACGCTATTTAGACAAGAAATACAAAACGATGATGTTCCTTTTTTAAAAAATTGAACTAAGATTTTAAAAAAGTAAATTTGAAATTAGAACGCAAACAAAAGTAGGTATACAAAAACATACATAAACGAGAAACGAAGTTAAGGTTCTTTTACACCTTTAATGTAAAAATCATAACCTAAATATAAAACGTAAAGTATAATTATTTTAATTTTCGCATTAAAAAATCAAATCACAGTTAATATGAATCGATTTTTCGTGTACCAGATGGTCTCATTAACTCTTGGTCTCTCGTGGCTCGCCGGCGAGCCAAGACAGCTACATGACATTTGCGTGTGTCACGGGATTATAACCTTATATACTACATAATAAGGTTATTTTTCCGTCACACGCGTAGCTGTTTGACAAGTCATGACGGGTTAAATACATAAATTACTTAGCTATAATTATTTAAAATCCACCAAAATATTTTACCTAACTACAAATAGAATTTATCCATCTCGCGAAAGTCACTGAACTAAAACCAAGACACCGAAAGTCAAATGGTTATTTACCGAAGGAAAAGTTCCCACAATTAAATTTAATATACAATTTTACTCAAAAACGCAAGGCTAGACTGACGTTGGCGCCTCCGAGCTGTGTTTTTTATCACAATTTACACACATGAATCAAGTTATCTATGGGTATCGTCCAGTTGGCTGACTCTATCCACTATTCAGACTTTGTAAGAATAAAAACTAAGAGAAATTGATTCGATCCGTAGTTGGACGTGCTGCGACATACGAATCGTTCAGACACGTACAATAATAAAAGTTTTTAATCGTGTAAAAATGTTTTATTGATTTTTTTTGCGGATTGCGGCGTGTGCCATTTTTTTTAAATACTGGCCATTAATTTTTTTTTGTTGGGCTCGCAAGGATATTAAAATTTTTGTTTCGATGTCATTTATGAATTAATTACGTCAAAAAAGCCTCTTCATAATTCTGTTTGAGAAAAAAAAAAGGCAAACATAACAGGCGTAAGCGTATTATATTTTATTTGTAATTCGTTTGACACAAAAGACAGAAAACAAAAACTAAAACTTCACATTGTTCTCTCTTAATAATTATTTTCTTAACTCTACGGTCATTCTCAGCTCTTGGTTGTCCGTTGATAGGCAATCTCAGCACGAAAACGAATTGGAAAAAATATCATATTGACCCGGATCACTAGGCGGAACAGACATTTAGTTTCATATTTCTGCTATTCCTAACGATCTAGTATCATTACCAATACAGTAAGAATTAAATATATCTACAGAACAAAATTTGGTAACATTAATACACACTTAGCCCGCATTCACAAGCTGTCGCAACGTTGTACATTGCACTTTGTAAATCGAAACGGGGACGCTATAAAAAAACCTGTTTACGTTCTGCCAAATGGTTTGTTAGCTTAACCAATTACGTTCGAAAAAAGTACATCAAAAAACTGTTTAGTTTATGTGAACGCACCTTTTATTCAATTGCCACTCTGAAGTTATTATCAATTCAAGTTATTACTTTTTCGAGATCATGCGTCAGCTCCGGTAACATTATGGTGCCTTCGGTAATGGAAAAATATTTTAATGTCCGCCATTAGCGCCAGAGTCCAGTCTCTTTGTAATTTGGTGTGTCAGTTTTTTAATCTCGGCGCCTTGATGGTGTTCTGAGCGACTGTCCATCTCGATCTTTATCTCAAAGCATAATACGAAGAGACAGACGTTACTTATATTTTATTTAATGTCAGAACAGATCGAACTTGCTCGATAACGTATTCGGGATAGCATTCGCTTATGTCATTAATTATGTACATTATTTACGACTAATTTGTTTTTTTTTTTTGTCATATTCCTCAACGTTTAATTCTAATTAATGTTTTACAATACACTCTGCCCACCGTCACACGCGTCCGCTGGCACCAAATGTTTTTTAAGCTTTAATCTCCAGTTTTATAGCTCGAGCCAGTTTGAACGTTTTCGTAGTAACTCGGTAATTGCCTTGTTAATTTGAATCTATTGGCGGTTTCTTTGATGTTAGTGAAGTTGTTAGACTGGTGTTTCCGAATCCGTCATCGGGACCGCACGATAAAATTTCTCAATTCATTTGACTATGGACTTCATTAGATATTTCAAATTTATTGGGAGTTATTACGTTATATCTTGTTTTATAATTGGTATTCTTTTTTTATTCATCAAAAACGGTGTTGGGGTGTATAAAGTTTTGATCATTATCTTGTTTTACTGCGTCTAGCTCGGACTGACCAAAATACGTAATATTATCGTTGAAATCTTGTATTTTATCGTGGACGCGGGTCGGCGGAGGTGGTGTGTACACAGAAACCGGTTATGCCGTCAGTCATAACACAATATTTGCGTGATGTCGATGTAACGCTCGCGCCCTTCCACTGGGTTCCATTCATGGGTGTTTCTGATCTTTGTCTTTAAGTCATTTTATCGAAAACATGGATTTATGCGTTTCCTTCCTAAGTTTCTAAGCTAAAAGATTTGATCGGTAAAGAGTATAATATCCCTAAAATCACACTCATTCACTCTTTCACTCACACTCACCCACAATGTAAAAGAAATATTACATGCCGATAAAAAGATTTTGGAATTTGCAGCAACAATCATTTTACAATATATATGAAATCAATCTATACTATTATATAAAGCTGAAGAGTTTGTTTGTTTGTTTGTTTGAACGCGCTAATCTCAGGAACTACCGGTCCAAACTGAAAAATTCTTTTTGCGTTGGATAGCCCTTTGTTCGTGGAGTGCTATAGGCTATATATCATCACGCTATACCCAATAGGAGCGGAGCAGTAATGGCTAATCTCAGGCACTACCGGTCCAAACTGAAAAATTCTTTTTGCGTTGGATAGCCCTTTGTTCGTGGAGTGCTATAGGCTATATATCATCACGCTATACCCAATAGGAGCGGAGCAGTAATGGCTAATCTCAGGAACTACCGGTCCAAACTGAAAAATTCTTTTTGCGTTGGATAGCCCTTTGTTTGTGGAGTGCTCTAAGTTATATATCATCACGCTATGATCAATAGGAACGGAGCAGTAATGAAACATGTTGCAAAACGGGATCAATTTATTAGTTTTGAGAGCTTCCGTTGCGTGCGCTGCGTAAACGGTTAAAGTTATGCAACAATGATGTATGACGGGATTTTTCCTCTTAAAAAGTTCTAAAAAATATATTATAAAACAAAGTCCTCCACTGCATCTGTCTGCCTGAACGTGTTAAACTCAAAAACTACCCAAAGTATTAAGATGAAATTTGGTATGGAGACAGTTTGAGACCCTGGGAAGAACATAGGCTCCCGGGAAACTACTACTTTTATAACGGAAAACTTTAGCCTGAAAAACTTTATAACGCGGGCGGAGCCGCGAGCAAAAGCTAGTGTAAAATAAATAGAAATCTAACTTCAATAAATATTCGTCTAGGCCCACCCAAGTTTTTGGTTAACTCTCATAATTTTCCGATAATCGATTATGCGTAAGCCATCCGTGAAATTAACACATAAGGTCAATGCTAGTTTTTTTTGCGGAAATATTAAGCGCGGAGGTGTTCGTGTTTTAAAATATCTAGTAGGTTTGCAAATTTTGTCTAATTATCTAACAAATCTGATCGTATTTAGTTATTAAAGATCAGCTCTCTAGCATTATATCTATACATATAATGAAACAAAATCCCCTTTCTGTCTGTATATTATCTATTTTCTCAAAATCTACTACTCTACGGATTTTTATGAAATTTGGTACTTATATTTTAAGACCCTAGGAATGTTATAGGCTACTTTCTACCCCCGGAAAATACACAGCAGGATTTTCATCTCAAAAAACTCCTTCATACGAGCGAATCCGCGAGTAAAAGCTAGTTTATAAATTAAAGCGTCAGTTATATACAGTTTTGAGGCATGCTAATAAAATGAAGAAATACGTTAATATAAAGGCAATCAAAAACCAAAGACCAGACCACATTATATTTAACCACCACACCATAATTCCAGCTTGCATAAATATTTACTATCCCTTCAACAGATCGAATATTATATTCTGTAACAAAAATCATGATGCCTATTTTAACTTACAGTCTTTGAACCTAAACTATCAACATAAAAATTGCCTTCCTCACCTTCCTACACAATAACACATAACTCCAAGAGTCTCCAGCCAATACTTCTTGACCAGTTTTTTCCATACCAGTAATGATATATTATTTACTTGACGCATTCTTCGCGTGACAACCTATGGAATCTCTGGAGTCATCATCATTAAATGAACCGACGTTGGATTCTGGGCGGTTACTCATTAGGATTTTTGTGTGGTTAAATTAGTTCCCATGATTAGGTATTAGAGTTCTTGATTGTATTTATAGAAGAGATGCGCCGTTGATATAATGATGTAATTCGAATATGGAATATTTTTTTTTGTATGTTTTGAAAATGGAACTGTTTCATACAATTATATTTTTTAGATATGAGGTACGTTATTTGCAATATTTCTCAGTTATGTGAGTAAAATGATAAATAAGTTTTTCATTGTATTCAATTATCGAATTATCTACCATGATTGCTAAATTGGTTTCAATATTATATAAATGATGGATAATACGTATTTACTACTTACAACCAGGTTAATCATTGCAATCACATTATAGCAGTTATCCTTCGGCTACTGATGAAATAAATGCGTCACGACACTGTTTTTGTAAATTGTATTTTTCGTTGCCATCGACTTTACGACTGTTGTTAACCTCATAAAATCATTTAGCAACAAACAGGTTATTAATTTGATGTGCGCGTCGATTAACGTTCCATACACTTCCTTTGTTAATTTGCAAATACCTTGGCTCGCTTCCTTGAATGAAAATATCATCTATAGTTCCGTCATGTAATTATTCAGTATTCAAAACTTTAATAACTACATTGACCACTTCAGTCATCATTGTTGTATTTTCTATTGGTGATTATTAAAAACCGACATTTATATTACTTTGACTACTTATATGCTTTATCTTAATGAAGCTTTTACTAAAATAGTCAGAAAAGATTTTAAACATTTTTAACAAAAATATTCCTTTGTTAGTTCATGACTAGTATATTTCATACTTGTGATATTTTAAAAATGTATCTACCTACTTTCAATTATATTTAATACATAGTTCCAAAATAATCAAGCTTTAAATTAACTATTTAGAAATAGGTTTCAAGATAATTATTAGTCTTAAGACAAGGTTTTCGTTCATTACGTTGCCCATCTAAAAGCAAATGGCTAATAGTAACTCTAAACGGCCGCTGTTAATAATATTAATCGCAACGATTGGCCACAAAATGCTTTTAAAGTAATTCGATTCGGCTCAACTGGAACTCTTGTGGAACGGAACCAGCGTTGCTTGACCTTCCAGCCTCACCTCGTTATTGGTCGTTCATTTATAAAAGGGGGAAGTGAAAAGAATTGCCAGGGGTCTCAGAAAAATGGTGAGGTTACGTACTCTTGCGCATGCGACGTCGTCGATCTCGCCTTGAGAATAAAGGCTCATGTTACTCGGATCACGTTCAAGGTGTGCCAGAGCCGTGTAGTGGTCGCAGACATTAAATTTTAAGTTATATTACACTTTGTAAAACCAAACTGGATGTTTTTTACAGTTACATCGCGTATTGAGTACGTTAAGATGGCACCGCGGCTAAAGTCATTAATATTTTTTTATATAGGAATATAAACGAGGGAATCGATATCAATGAATGAACTTTTAATACCAACTAAACCTGTTTACCGATACCTACATCTTTGTAATCGAGGTTCATAAATAAATCACGTTCATATAAAAGATCTGCAGAACGTGTATCCGAGTCTACTCCGCCCCTCTGACTTTTAATTAAACCGTGGTATTTTATGGAAATAATAATTAAAAGTTTTAGTCAGCCATAATTACACAACAGGTCCTCTGACCCTTGGGAACAAACAGGAATTTAATTTCACTTTCTCTTGTTACAGGTACATTCATTCCAAGGAGAAGCCGTTCAAATGTACAGAATGCGGGAAAGGATTCTGTCAGTCGCGGACCTTGGCTGTCCACAAAATACTTCATATGGAAGAGTCGCCACATAAATGTCCAGTTTGCAGTAGAAGCTTCAACCAACGTTCTAACCTTAAGACTCATCTGTTGACTCATACCGATCACAAACCATACGAATGCAATTCATGTGGAAAAGTATTTCGACGGAACTGCGACTTACGAAGACACGCTTTAACACATGCTGTGGGCGATGTACCTCCAGGAGACGTTTTGGATGTTGGCGAAGAAGATATTGGACGACCAGGATCGCCGATCGAACCGGGATATGATGATGATGATCCAGAAATATCGTCACCAGAACATTCTCCAGTAAGAAGAGCTCGTTCCTCTTCAGTTGAAAGCATTGGCAGGGAACAAAGTGAGGAAAGACCCAGAAGAAATTCTCCGGTGCCTGTTGAACGTACACATTGTCATCACAATGAACAGAGAGACCGTGCAAGTCCATACACAATGAGACCTCAGCATGCTGAAAAACATCGCGTACAGTCTTTAGACATGTATGAGAAACGACGATTTACATCAGATGAAATAATTGAGAAAGAAATGCGTTATACAGAACTACCTGAACAGCAAATAAGACATCCACAGTTACAGATTCGAAGAGATTTACATCAAGTTGCACCACCGGATCCCTCCAAGATTGGTCAAATGACAAGTCCGCCCATTGATCCCGGGCCTTCTGGTATGTACATGAGTCCGTTCAGAAAGAGAAGTCATCCGCCAGATATTGGTGAGAATGTTAGGACTTGCGCAGCAGTTTACAGAAGTCGATCGCCTGAACCGACAAATTTGACAATGCCTCGACCGCCAATGGGGAATGGAGACGTTGTTGTTGGCATTCCTCCTACAATGATAGGAATGCCTGCGTACCATAAATTTGGCCTTCCAATGCCGCCACCACATCCACAGATTGCTTATGGACCCATACCACATCCCGTCATGGGACCACAGCAAACGGTGGCACAGGATTTAATAGTTAAACACGCGCCTCCAAAAGATACAGTACCAAGTACTACAACAAATGTTACGACCAGTAAAGAGAATCCTAATACAAAAGACTCGGAAGAACCAAGTTCAAGTTTCATAGCTAGTGGGATTAAGAATATAGTTGGTATTCAACCACCCGCTAATCCAAAACCAGGGACAAGCCAATCTAGCGGACCCAAGAAGGGTTTTAGTATAGAAGATATTATGAGACGTTAAATATATTCTAGCTGGTAAGTTGAAGGTTGTAATTGAGTATTTTACGTTAGTTTAACATTTTGCAGCTTCTTGTGAAAAATAGTACAATTCAAAAACTGTTTTTGTTATGCCTATAAAAATACTTTTAGAGTACGTGATAACGACACACATTTGCGTACTGATGTTATTTCGTAGAATAATCAAGTACTCTGTTAAGAAACTTTTTCGGATATCTATTTTTCTTTTGTGCAATTATTCATAATCAGTGATGTGTCTGTATAGATTTTACTTATGAAAAGTATTATTAGTTCGAGTTTCGGTTTATCTAGACGTAAGGTATGTACGTATGCAACGTGGCTTGGTTTTCGCAACGATCTCATAAGGTTTCTGTAATTTTGTGCAGTGTTTTGTTTAACGGGAAATTTTTAAAATTATTTTATATCAAAATTTTAGAAGATATTCTTTATGTTTACTGTCAATTGTTTTTTAACGAATGTTTTAAACAAAACTTATGCGTGAGGTACGTGCGTGTTGTAGGCAAATTCTACAATATAAGTATATTTAATTGTTTGGGCTATATTTTATCGACTGCATTGTGGTATAATCCAACTAAATTAACAATAACCCTTTAAATAAACACTATCCTAGCTAAATGGGTCTATTTTATTATGTTGTCAGTTAATTATTATGATGCGCAATTTGTATGTTGCCTAACCAATTGACCCATCATTATATTTGCCTACATCACGATTCTATTAAGTGTAGAATATAAAATACATTTAAATTTTAAAATAAAAATTAAGAATCGACTGGTTTTTAATAATTCAACTGTTATTTATTATTTAGGTTTTATTACAGTTGTTTATTGTAAGGTAGTTTTAATTAGGCAATACATTAAATGTTTTACGTTAATCGTATTTTACATTATAATGCTAATTTGTATATATAATTATTATTTGTTAAGCTATGATTTTAATATTGTTAATTCTTTTGCAATAAGGAATATGTTGGAATTAAAATATGTTGAATGTATTTTAAGAATTGTTCATTAACGGAATTAAATTGAGCAAAAAATGGAATCGTTTAGTTTAAATATTTTGCTCAGGTATAATTTAATTAATTATTACGTAATATACATTCGTATTTTTTTATCTTAATAAATTATGATGTCACTTAATAAGATTTTTATTTTTCAATTCATCACTTGCCTTTTCAAGATTAAATTTTCAATACCTATTCCTTTTTTACCTCCCTAATTATATGAAAAAACTCACTTATACAAAAACACTTGTGCAAAATTCCATGCTTCTAGAACCATCTTTAATATTATCAAGTGCAGGATTCTCGAGTCTACAAACTTCACTCAAAACAAATGCTTGCAGACAAGCATTTATCCCTATGTGGAGATTGAATCCACTGCCTTTTGATTTACAGTCGAATTCGCTACGTCACAAATATTAATTACATGTATTACATACAGGAACATCACTTAGCATTTTACTATAAACTTGGGATCTTTACATATAAAGCAAAGTCCCCCGCCGCGTCTGTCTGTTTAAACGACAGTTTGATGAGTTGGATAGTTTATGATAGATAGTAGATGTTTGATAGTTTGAGACCTTGGGACGAACATAGGTTACTTTTATCCCGGGAAAATATATAGCGGGACTTATTCCGAATAAACATACTCTGATAAAGCCTTGTGCAATAGCTAGTTATACTGTAAAAAGATTTAAGACAAAGCATTTTATCGACATAAATTTCCATTATTTTTACCGTAAAATGTAATTATTACTATTAAAAGGTAATAAGTGAGACGCGAAAATAATATAGAAAAACTAGCTGACCCGACAGACGTTGTCCTGTCTTAACTATGTATGCACGCGCGCATCCTGTCAATCGCTGACAGTTATTTCAAACCACTGACAGTTATGTAAAATTAATATTGTCGTTAAGTTTTCTAATTTTCCGCGCAATTTTTTGTTTTTTTTCTTTCATAAGAACCTTCTCCCGACAATAACAAACACAACAAAATAAAAAATAGTGAAATCGGTCCAGTCGTTCACGCGTGATGGCGTGACCAAGGAAATAAGGATTCATTTTGATATATATAGATTCTCAATAATCTTTAATAGACATAACAACATTCAACGTTTGACATTTGTCAAATATTTAAGTACAATAAAATAGCAAATAAAATATATTCAAATCCTGATTCATCAATAAAATCAAAATTCGTGCGAAGATACAACTATTATAGTCGTTTTATATCTACAAAATTGAGTAAACATTCTATAAAACAATAGGAGGTCCAATAATGAAGTTAATTAGGCATTTTGTATACATCACTGTCGAATAATGCTAATATTGATATTTTATATTTGTAAACTTTAACGTTATTGTCGGTTTTATTATAAAATTGAATATATACTTGTACTGGAATAGTTTATGTGTCGTTATGCCTTTATGTTCGATTTGTTCTTTACGGTCTTGTTTTCTAGTTTTTAACTGTATCTATATTCATTTAAATTTGTTTTTTGATACTTTATCAAAGTTTTATATTTTCCACAAGTGATACACATCCTTGCGATTTCATCCACGAAAGGGTAGGTAGAGTGCAACTTGTGCACACTAAATACACTTTTAGTAAAACATATTATCTGCTCCTTGATGTGTCGATGTGAACACTAAGCCTTTAAGAAAAAACAAAAATTTTAGAAAATCAAAAATACGATATTTGCATCCTAGATAAAAGGAATAATTATATACATACACTAATCTAATTCTAAGCGCAAAAAAAAATGTTATACTAGAAAAACTCATTTACATTCCATTGATTGGTCTAGGGTCGCTACACTCTCTTCACCTTTATCAGAGAAGATAAACGAGGGAGTCAACAGTAGTACATACCAAATTAAAACAAAACAAAAACCGCACGCTCATTTAATTCAAGTCGACAGCGCGACACGTATTTCCAATCACATTTTTTTTTTGTCTCAACTAACCAAAACAACAAGAGTTTATAAGCAAAAAGGTGTTTCTTTTACGAGCGGCATTTACGACGCAGCGCGGACCTCAAATACATACCGACAGCTACTTGGGAGTTTATGCAAATCGCACGCCGACGAAATAAAGGTAAAAATAACAAAAATATTTTTACGAGCGAATGTCGTATCTTCGATATTTAAATCCGCGCTGGTGAAAGCCAAATGCGATGGCAATCAATTACAATGCTTTTTTAATAATTCAGATCGCACTTCGAATGCAATTTGAGAAATTCGTTCGTGACTAACCAAGGCCTTTCACGTCTATGAAACAGTACTGGGTAATTTTTATATTTAATACATAGTGGTTTAAATAACGAAATCGATGCTTGACTTTGAATTCTAAGTGTGTATGTATCTGAAGTATTATAAGTTTTAGGATAACTTAGAAGGTGTATTTGATATATTAATATCAGTCCTGTATTATATTCTCTTCCACTGTTAGGCATGGGCCTCCTGTGCTACTGAGAGGGATTAGGCCTTTGTTCAACACGCTGGCTTGTAGTGGCTAATGCGGATTGGTAGATTTCACGAACCCTCAAAATTCTGATAAAGAATTGCTAAGGTCTGCAGATTTCCTCACGATGTTTTCCTTCACCGTTATAACAAGCGATAATTCACAAAGATTTATAACATTGTAAAAGTTGGAGATGCGTGCCCTTCAGTTTTGAACCTGTGGAAAGTTAGCTTGGGAGTCCGTTCCACTCCGAACTAGGCTATCGCCACTATTTATTGTTCAAAGGAGAGTGCAATCAAAATTTATTCTAATGTAGCTTTGGAGTATCCGGAGACAGGGTAGAAAATTACTTTTAGATCCATTTTGACAAAGAAAAAAGGATTTTGCAACATAAGACTTTTCAAAATAAAAAAATATATTATCGATTTATTTTATAATTCCTGGGAGGGTTGGGCAATTGTAGGGGAATTAAAAACTTATTATGTTCAAAGTAAATAAATGAATCGATCTAAACTAAAAAGAAAACTAAATGTACACTTTTTGTATGATATACTATATCTACTTTATCTTTGAACTGATTTTGAAAAGAGGAACACTAAAGTTTTTTGCCCGTTCATCTTTGGTACTTACTACTTTCGAAACTGGTGGTAGAATAAAAGTATTACAAAATCTAAATAATGTTTAATATTTTACAAATTCAAATAAACTATCATTTTAATTTAATGAAAAAGGATAAAGTATAACTAAATAATGAAGAAAATGTTACTCAAAATCATGCTAGCCTGACATAAAATAAGCTTCATATTTTCATATGGTTATCGTAAAATCGTCGAAGGGACAATGTTGCAAAGTGGGCGGCGACTTTCTATTGAAAGCAATGGGTGGGAAGCTGTTTCCCATTGTACGCTTACAAGGGCACATAATGCTGCCCTCTAGAAGCATGATGGTAGTCGAGATGCCAAACTAAAAATAACCTTAGCACTAACAGCCAAGTAGACACGTAAATAAAACCAAGATGATGGTGATATAATTATAAAAAATAGTGTGACGTGCACGAAACTGCAAAAAAGCCTTTAGAAGCGGTTCATATTCTAGATACGATTTAAGTCTTAAGTACTCGACCAGCTGTCTGTAGCTGTGAAGGCCGATAGAGGCTGATGGCGTCTCGATAAGAGTAAAAAATAGTGCTCAGTTGCCTTTTTGCATACACAAGCAATATTAACATCAATAGCGACCCGCGTTAAAGCGTACACTTAATAATGTACGTATTTTTTGCAACTGAAAAATGGATGTTAAAAAAACATGAATTAGGTTTACAATTCTATACGTGTTTAATTTGTGGTTGATTGCTTGACGTTAGAAAACTTCTGCGTATTAAGTGATAAAGGCCATATTTTCGCCATCGCCTTTGCTGGTGATAAGATATATTTTATATTCATACGGATAGCGACCACCGTACACAAGGTGTTAAAACCATAGTGGCCCACGTACGAGTGTCGCGTTCCGGGATTAGCCTGTGTATATCCGATTCCAACAAGCCGGCATAATCGTGTCGACTGCCGAAGCGTAATCATATGTCGTCAGACATTCTATTGTACACTTTGCAGTATACCTATGATTAAAAATTAATTGTAACTTACCTGTTAGTCAACGTTTTATTTTTAACATACCTATTTGTCTGAATATAACTTGTTTAATATCACAATACATGGTAATAAATAAACGTAGTACAACGATATCTTAGCTCGTGCTCATGATAATAAATCCACTGATTTATACTAAAGTTTCTGATTTACTTCACATGGATTTTCATTATAACACACCCGGATTCGAGGACAATTCCGAATAATCGTAAATCTACAACGTGTAACGAATTCAAAACTCAAATGAGTTTATGTTTTTAAAGGAATACGTGAAGTGGGAAACCCATATAGGTAATCTAAACCACTGGCTGTACGTGACGAGAAAGCTTTGTTGTATCGTAGCGTGACATACAGATGGCAGGATTGGCAACAAGATTTGGCTCCAACAAGCTCGATGTGCAACTATTTGAAATTGGTTAGATAGCTGAAAATACTATTTCACTTAGTCTTTATTGAGTTGTGAAATGTTATGAATTTCTGATGTTACTAAATTATAGACAGTTATATTTCATTAAAATTAAACTATTTTTCGGATTTTATCGCGGCTTTTTTATATTTTTTTTCTCGACGATTCGAGGACTATGTAGTCTTCATGGTCCCGCGGACTGAACGGAGGGGAAGAAGAAGAAGAAGAAAACATTTCAAGATAGTTTTTAATACTGAGGCTCGTGATGTATAATAACCCTTTTATTATTCTACTAATGAAGTAATTCATGTCACAATTTACTGTCAGGTGGTATACATCTAGAAATAGACATTGCAAAAGCGATTAATGTCTAATTAAGTAAGTAATAAAACTTTTAGAGATTATGCTAACTTAACATAGACATCATTTTATGCTGTAACTAGCTTTTGCTCGCGACATCGCCACCATGAAGGGGTTTTCCGGGATAAAAAATTAACCTATAACCTTCCCAGAGTCTTAAACTATCTCCATACCAAATTTCATAAAAATCCGTTCGGTAGGTATAGGTATTTTGAGAAAATCGATAACATACAAACAGACAGAAAAGGGGACTTTGTTTTATAATTTTATATATATCATGTATGATACACTTACCTAAAAATAAGTCTATTATTTACTGAAACAAAAAGAAGACATCAAATTAAACCGAGAAAGATTTAAAGATATGTATTTCGTCCGTTTTTTGTGTATAGGATAATGACACCTTTAGGCTATTTTATAAAGAGAAACATGTTTGGGCTATAAAATATAACAATAATATACGGCGTGGTGTTTCCTTTTATTTTTATAGTATAAAAAATTAAAATAATTGTACACAGTATTACGAATTGCGTACCTACTTCAAATACCAGGCCATTAAATATACGCACTAAGTTATCAAAACACGATGACTATTTCACTTTAGTTCTGATTATTATGTTTTCAAATAACTTCAAATTAGACTGGAGTTTGGAATTTGTGTACAATATGGCGATGGCCTCGCCCCCTAAGGTAATATACCTATTATGTTCCAACAGGCTGGCATAATTGTATCGACTGACGATGCGTAATCATCTCTCGTCAGTCAATGTCCAATGAGATCCCACTCTACTTACGATCGGATGCAGCAGTGGCGATGGGTGATCTTTTTCATAAGGGAACCCGATGCAAGGAAAATATGCCTTAGTTAACATATCGCGGGCAATTTCATAGAAAACAAAAACGAAGACATAAATGAACCTAAAAGGGAAGCCGGTAAGAATCGGGTTGTATGGACGCTTCGCAACTGAGGTGCAGTGAGAACACTTGGCTGCGCACGTATACAAAGAAACACGATGGCACGGTATTGACATGGTGAAATGTGGGTGCACTAGTTGTGTCTCTGCTTACATACATAACATACATAACATCACGCATTTTATCCCCGAAGGGGTATGCAGAGGCGCAACTAGGGCACCCACTTTTCGCCAAGTATGTTCCGTCCCATGATGTGATAGGGGGCGAGCCTATCGCCATATCGGGCACAAATTCCAGACTCCGGGCTGATACTGAGCAGAAAAACCCAAATATCATTTGCCCGACCCGGGATTCGAACCCAGGACCTCAGAGCGCTATTGTACCGGACGTGCAATACAACTACGCCACCGAGGCAGTTTTTGCTTACCCCTAGGATAAATGACGCAAGTGTGTGTATTTGTGTGTAATAAGATTCCAAACTTCATAATTATTATATTCATAAATATAGATTACTCATCAGTATTTATAAAAGTCAATGCACCTTCCTACTTGTCTCATGAACTTAGCATTTCATCAGTTAACCCTTTACTTTTTAGTTAATTTTAATTTAATTATTCATGAAGTAATAGCTATGAATAAAGGTTGTAAATAGATCTTATGACATAGAATTTTACGAAGATCAGTCATAACTTACCGGTCATACTTCGTAAACAATAAGTTATTACTTACGTCCTAAACTATTTTATACTCAGGTATATCATTAAAGACACGACTGAACGGACTGGCGATAGCCTAGTTGGGTGTGGAACGGACTTCCGAGACGAATGTCCGCAGGTTCAAATACCAGAAAATGATGTGTGTATTCTTTGTGAATTATCACTTGCTTTAACGGTGAAGGAAAACATCCTAAGGAAACCTGCACATCTGAAAAGTTCTCTGTAGGAATTTCGAAGGTGTGTGAAGTCTACCAATCCGCACTAGGCCAGCGTGGTGGACTAAGGCCTAATCCCTCTCAGTAGTAGAGGAGGCCCGTGCTCAGCAGTGGGCAAGTATATAATACAGGGCTGATATTATTATTATTTTATTATTATTATACTACAGCTGTTCATACTTCAAGACAATATGTCCCGATTGTCTTAACTGTCTTAAATGCCGACTACTTGTGCATTGAATACAGTAAATAGCATTGTTACTTAACGTGATTCATACTTACGAGGTTTTGCAAGTTCATTGTAATTGTTTTATTAGTAGCAAGAAATGGACAGGAAATCGAAACATTCCGGTGATTGATCGATGTTTTGAATGAGTATTTTCTTTAGGTGAAAATAAATTATTTAAGGCAAATAGCTTATTCATTGTCCGATTAAATTTTGTTAGTCAATATTATTATCTAGTTTGGTTTGTAAACGTTCAATGGCCTCTGGGTGTAAGTGGGTAAGACCAACTTAAGTTCGAGGATCATGCTTCTGACGAATATTGTGAAACGTAGTATCTGAATCTAATAAGTACCTAGGGTTTCCAACTGTACTATAATATATAGTATTGCACTACATTTTGGGTCTGTTCACATATACTTTTGAAGAAATATATAATACGCAAAATACTATATTTTCAACACCTCAATCTAATAAACAAATCCTTCATTTTAAAAACATATGAACGCTTTTTTAAATATACTTTTCCGTGATGAGATAGCGTGTATCTGAACTTTTATAGAAATAAATCAGTAACCAATATATGGTTCTCTATTTTTTTTTGCCTTTTCCATAAAACACTATAATTTTTTCAAGTGTACTATATTGTTTATACCTTGTTTTGAAAAATACTATATTTAACCGAAAAAGTGTTGGCAACCCTATAAGTACCTATTGCCTAATTCGTAATACTAACAGGGCTCGCCTATACGCATTGCAGTTATACATTTAATTATATAAATTGGATGTTTAAGGATATCGAAAGACAAAGACGGTATTGAATTGCAAACCATAGATTAAAACAAAAATGAATATATCTCATTCAATTGGGCAACATTACATGTTTGTACAATTGAAACGTAAAATGAACTAATTTGATGTATATTTTCAACGTTTTGTTTCAAAATTGAAATGTCAATTGCGATATTGCATCAGGGCGGGTGACATGTCGAAATTATTCCGTGGGAACTTTGGAATTTAGAACAATACTAAGGAAAAATAAACTATAAATTGCTTACGAAAAATCGTATGTCATTCCTTAGCGAAAGATTCATGATGTGACATATTATTTGAGGTGTTGTTAGTGCATCAAAAATATTGCTTACAGACGTAGGACACAGAACTCAATATTTAAGAATTTTTTATCAAATTTGGAGACAAAAAGTTACAAATTCCAGGATTTATTTTTTTTATATAAAATTTTACACCTATTATGTTTTTTTTTCATGAATATTTAAAGTTTCTGGTTATTTAACTGTACAAGTCTTTAGTACATAAGTTAGACTGTATTCAGTGATGTATTTTATATAAACATAAAAGTCCCGAAATATTTTTTCCCGGGATAGAAAGTAGGCCATAACCTTCTCAGTGTCTTAAAGTATCTCCATACCAACTTTCATAAAAATCCATTCAGTAGATTTTGAGAAAATCGATAACATACAGACAGAAAAGGAGAATTTGTTTTATAATAATATGTATAGCTAGTAATAAGTATCGATGAACACTGGGATGCGGCGATCATCCACATTCCGTCAGGAAATCGATCTAGACAGGTGGGAAACCTGTCCGACACATTCCGTTCATGATTATATTTCTGTGATATTATTTTTACTTCTTACAAAGACAAAACAGTCTAGATAGTTATAGACCGGACATCAAGACCAAAGAGCTCCAAAAGATATAATATAAAAATGAATCCCTATTTCCCTTGGACACGCCATCACGCGTGAACGGCTGGACCGATTTCACAATTTTTTTGTTGTTGTTGTGTTTGTTATTGTCAGAAGAAGGTTCTTATGAAAGAAAAAATTCAAAAAATTGCGCGGAAATTTAGAAATAATAAGATATTTTAACGGAGATTTAATTTTATTTAACTGTCAATTGTTTGAAATAACTGTCAGCGTTTGACAGAATGCTCGCTGCAAATTCATAGTTAAGACGGAATAACGTCTGTAGGGTCAGCTAGTTAATAATATAAAAACAAAGACATTAAACTATATAGTTTGCCCGGAGATCAGGGCAAATTTTTGCTCCAATATGTGTTACCAATTGGAAATAAGTCGATGTCTTATTTGACAAGATATTACAGCGTCTTTAGATATTGATAAAGATAACATATTTACAGAAAATAAATGAGCATTAAAAACGTGCAAATTACGATATGGCAAAAATATGAAGAATTTTACATTGGTGTTTTGCTATTTCATGGTACATTGAATAACCATTGTGAACTCAAAAATTTTGTATGACACTTGTCAATGTCCGCTCTATATAATCTAAAAACTCTTTGACTGCTTACTAATTTATGTATTACATTTCTAAAATATTAATATTTTTAGACCTTACATTAATAAGAAAGTTTCAAAATCTATATTAAATGCAGTCATCGCAATTAATAAATGTGATTTACAATTATTTGCAAAAATACATACGTAGATTACTACGTACCAGAATTTTACTTACCTTTGTTATCTTATTCATACTTAATATTATTTCCGTAACACAAGTTTAGGCTTTTAATTATGTTAAAAAACTTTAAGCTATTTCGTATACAATGTGTACCCAATTATGACCTATTTTGTGTCTGATAAATAAAATGGAATATTATTAAGTTGAGATAATTTTGTTATATATAAATTTTAAGAATAATTTTGTTATATTATACTTAAAATTTATTCGTAAATAAAAAAAAGTAGGTGAGACTATTACATGAAGTTCAAAACGTTAAAACCTATTATATTAATTACCAGTTCGATTTATATTTCAGCGTACTGCCGTGCTAAGCTCAAAAGCGGTATATCAAAAAAAAACTTGATTTTTATATCTTTAGATAACTTAAATCCATCCAATGAACTTACCTAAATAACGGTATCTTATTTAGAACTTGTTAAAAAACCTTAAAAGAGTTTCTCTATCTCAGTTTTACATACAAAACTATAAAGCTATATTTACAAAACTTCGATTATCTTAAAATAAGGTTTCCCTGACATACCGCTTTTGAGCTTAGCACGGCAGCGTAGCTAATCTTAAAAAAAAAGTATAACTACCTAATTAATTGCGAAGTATAATATAATTACAGTTATTAATGTAACACCCGTATGTCGTTCTACACAAAGGAAACTCTCGCGTATCAAGTGTTCACAGGACCATGAGTCTAACATTACGGCTAGGCGGCACATAATAGCGAAATACTATCGCGTTCCGTATCAGACAATCTGCCTTCGCGGCACTTGCAACTGGACTAAAGGATATCACCACGGTGTGTGCGGAGTTAGGCACATTTGTTAGGACTATTTTTATAACATAATTCTGCTTGGATTAACATCATTATATATTATTGCAATTTTTGCCCGCATTACTGTTATCAGTGCTCAGGGTTAATAGTAAATAGTACTCAGAATTATTGGCTTCTTGTCACTGTAATTACCTACCAATACTACAACCTATTACCACTGGCATGAGGAAAGTCGAAGACAGGAGGGCTTGGAAACAGCTCGTCGTCGATACCGTCAAGAGGTTTCAAGACGGACACGACTTTTAGTAATGAAGAATACGATCAAGAGGAAAATCATTGTAATAAACTTAAGAATCTGATTAAAGTTCTTTTCGTCGTTCGTTCTCTTTATCGAAACTGTAATTCTCTCTAAAGCAAAAACGAGAAAAGAAAATAATAAAATGTTCACATATTGTTATAACTGTTTATTCCTAAATATCGTCATTGGATCGTATTTTACACAGGTTAGGTAAATACATATTAGTTAATATAATATGTCTTTTTATTCAATCATCTTCTATATCTATACTTATAATAAATCTGTAGAGAGGTCAATTCTGTACATGAAATATATTTCCAAAATAACTATCAGGGGGTGATTAGGGATCGATACTGATGCCAAAAATGCAATTAGTAAAATTTTTGTCTGTCTGTCTGTCTGTCTTTCTGTCTGTCTGTCTGTCTGTCTGTCTGTCTGTCTGTATAACCGTTATAGAAACAAAAACTACTCGACGGATTTTAACGAAACTTGGTACAATTATTTGTCATACTCCTGTGCTGGTTATAGTATACTTTTCATCACGCTACAATTAATAGGAGCAGAGCAGTGAAGGGAAATGTTGGGAAAACGGGAGAAGTTACTCCATTTTTTAAGCTTCCGTCGCGTGTGCAACCTTAATGGTTAAAGCTACGCAGAAATCATGTATGACCGAAATGTTCTCCTTAAAATTATGTAAAAAATATCCCACGACAGCATATGTCTATCTTTTATGGTTGACTCACAATAACACGTGTAACTCCCGATAGCTTAGCAGTTCGAAGCTTTCTCATTATATTTGACTACTCTTACGTTTATAACACTCTCAGTCATCCCTAATTAAAAAAGTTAACATTATTAAATATTCCTTAAAAAAGATTCATAGAAATCGGTATAGAAACGAATGAATGAAATGAAATTATTATGGGCAATTTCTCAGGTATACAGATTTCCTCGCGATATTTTCCTTCACCATTAACGCAAGCGATAGTTCACAAACTATACACATCACTGTCGAAAAGGTGCGTGCCGTGGATTTTGAACCAACGGACATTCGTCTCATGAGTCCGTTCCACTCTCAACTAAGCTATCGCCGTTTAAACCGAGTTTATTTTATTTAAGTCCATTGTTACCGTGGTATCAATGCACTATACGTAGGTATTAGCTGAACGGCTGTGTACAGTGAGTACCTCCCTGCAGCGCGGCTGGCAACCTTTATCTACATGCAAATACAGCGCCGATGACCACGTGTCACTCACAGGGAGTTCATTATAATAAATCAATGTGTTTTGCAATACTCAAATAATTTGCTAACTTACTTATAATTTTTTTTGAATGTCTTATTGACTTTTAACTATCGTTAAATTATATTTTTGTATAAAAACTATGAAAATCCAGGCTACTTTCGTTAAGGAGTCAGTCAAGTTTTTACTTTAAGGAAAATATTCTTACTAAATTTATTATCGACTTCATTTTATTTGCAAATAGCTTTTGCTCGCTCGACCGCGTGAAATTGATGTGTCGGTTTAAAAATCCAGATATTCTTTCCGGGATAAAAGTAACCTATATCCTTCCCAGGGTCTCAAATTATGTGCACAAAAAATTTCATCAAAATCCGTTCAGTAATTATTGAGTTTATTGCGCCCAGACACACGCGGCAGGGGAATTTAATTTTATTATAAGGATATTTATTATTTATTTAATTAAAATTAAGATGCAAAACAGATTACAATCAAAATTAAAGCAAATTATAAAATATACAAGCATAAAAACTAGATTGTATTCCTAAACATTGCGCCCTTATACTAGTTAATTACTAGTATAAGGGCATAACCTGGATAAACACATTCCCTTCGCTCTACTTAACAAATTCGTAACTAAATTCCATGTCAAATAACAATGACGTCACAAAATCGCATTCCAACATCGCAAACAATAGCATGTAAGATTTCTCCAATCACTTGAACACGCAAACACCCTCATGCATCACGCGTATCCGCGGCATCGGAGCCTAATTAAAACGGTGCAAGAACCCTTTTATCAACCGAAGGGAAACGGCTCGGCGACACGCGATCTCTCGCTTCCAAAATTTTGTTTTCGATATAATTCGATAAATTTCGATTTATGACCGAGTCTGAGATGTTTGCAATGTTTTTGATATGGTTTCACGTTTCGAATAGGGTAGGTAGAGCTGCAACTGGTACAAATTATTTTCAGTCTATGAAGTTATCCTAGGATGGGCCTATTGCAATAAATTATTATTATAATGAAGAAATAAAGCTATAATGACTTCTTATGTTCACGCGAATGTTAGATATTGAAATAAAACTATTTAGGGATTTTATTGCGGTGTTTTATATTATTTTCTTCCAACGTTTCTAAGACTTTGCAGCCTTCATGGAGTCCTCCCCGTGAGCATGAAGGCTGCAAAGTTTTTGAAACGTCGGTAAAAAATAATAATATAAAACATCGCAATAAAATCCGTAAATAGTTTTATTTCAAAATAAAGTTATGTTTATCGAAAGGATCACACTCATTCAATCGCGTTAATACGTTACCACTAGACATATAAAGCAATTTCTAATGCCTTTTTTCTACTTTATCGTAATAATCCTAAACTGACGGGAATGCTTTTAATAGAACATAATTAAGACATATCATAAACAGCTGTTGTCTATTTATCATAGTTCTGCATTACAGACATAATAATTAAGGCCACTTTAATCCTTGAGCTTTCCTTTGTATTGTATCTTTGATATCTACATTCAAATTCCTATTGTGGTCTAATTTGTTAGATTTTGTTATATAACTAACTATTGAGCACATTTATATCCTTTCTGTTCCCGTAGTTTGTTACTTAATTTTTTTAACAATATAGAAACAAGCATACAGTCCTCTAAATGGTATTGACCATTTATTACAAGCATTTTATAGCTTATATATGCCGTGGTCTTAAGTATACAATTATATAATAAAATATAATAATCCTAAAATCTTGAAGGTCTCTCATATGTGAGAGTCCGTCTGGGTAGGTTGTGTGTGGTCACTGTTGTGTACCAGTTTTTAAGGACATTGTAGCCAGTGTTCTGATTGTAATAAGACTTAAAATCTCATGGTAATGGAATATCAAACAATATTTTGTAATGCAAGGTGTTGGATAGTATTCCTACTGTTGATGGGTGTTCGTATCGCTAGCCATCGCACAAACAAACTCGTCACGTCATTAAAAGAAATAAAAAAATGATTTTTTAATATCAAATAAAACTGACCACACATTTGTCCAATAATATTTATGTAAGACAAACCTATCTGAATATACCTCGCCACGCGCCACACATTTCTAGAAGCTTCAAAATCGCGTGAAACCATCTAATTCGTTAAAGGTACAAACGTGAACTTAAACAATTCGAAAGTACAAGGTGGCTAGCAATTAAAAACAAAAAGAAAGTAACAATGAAATAACATTTTCTAACAACATAATACTAATTGCGTTTATAAATTTTGAAGTTTTAATAAAGTTTTATGATTTGTACCCAACGCGCCCAGTAATCAATACAGTCGGTGTGTTTTGGATTGTCGTGTGAGTTAAATTAATCGTATTATTAAAAGTTTACTTGCACTGGGATTTATTGTTTAAATATGGCTTTAATTTAGGTTCTGGATGTCTTTCATCTATAATTTTTTACAAGGTACAATGATCACTGTTTTGATAAAAGGTGTTTTAAATGATTCAATAACTTGAAAATAAGTTATTATGAAATAATTGATTAAATAATTATTTGATTAGTAAACCTATGATCTATAAAGTTTTGGTGCAGCACAAATGAATAACTAGATCAACATAGATCGAATATAGCAATGCAGTATTGGCTGCTATTTCGTAACTCTCAGAGTTGATTAATTTCAAGAAGATGGTTGATCACAAAAACTAAACCAATTTTTTTTATACGTATGAGAATGGCAAAGTGTCCACCTCTGCACCTTATGGTAAGGAGTAAGATCTAAATAGAGTATCGACAGATGAATGATGATTAGCCCTCGCCAGTCGACAAAATTATGCCGGCCTATTTGAAACCGAATATGCGTAACCTTATCCCGGAATGCAACATACTTACGCGGGCTACTATAGTGGGTTCTACAACGCGTGTATAGTAGTCGCTATCTATTACAATTGCTATATACGAGAAAGTATTGCGCCTACTTTGAAGAATAACTGTCGGTAAAAGTAGAAGAGATTTTATTGATGATGGTGTTTCTATATAACAATCATCTATTCATTTATCTTCCTTTTCTTATTAAAATGTAATATCCTGTTAATTTGTTAATACATTATAGCATTAGGGTAACACTTGTAATGGTAATGTCTATAAATATAATATACTAGCTGACCCGGCAGACTTCATACTACCTCATGGATAAATAAAAGACCTAATCTTTTGTATAAAATGATTTTAAAACAAACAAATCGAATCCGTATTTAATAAAAAAAGCATTTATTGAATAAATAATTTAGCCTATCTCCTACATTGTCACTCACTAAAGAACGCAATTCTGACATAGCAATACGACTATTTTCTTGATCTGTCTGTCTCTGGTCATCAGTGCGGTTAGCACGTGAGGTAGCTCTTCGCACATTTGATTGACTACGACGACCTAAGTCAGGTCGTCTTCTCCTCGGCATCGTAAATTGTAATTAATCAAAGTGAGAAAATTTCCCGCTCATTTAGCAGTAAAGTGTCACTATCACAAAAAAGAGCACATTACTTGGAATGTCACTATCACAAAGGATCACCAAAGTAAAGAAAGTTCTCGCGCACGTAACCACAAAGATAGATATAATATCGTAATAAATAATAATACTTTTTCCGTGCTCTGAAATGCGACAGGATGGATTGACATATTAGTTGGTTGTCAAATGTAATGTCAAATATTATAATTGCGTTCAGAAATTTAACTTAAGATTCATAATTTAATTTGTGACAAAACTTAAGATTTATCTTCGATTTCTATATAGTCTTATTAAAAAAATAATCGGACAGATTAACAACTGAAGTTAGCTAAAATTGAGTTTCTCGAAGCCGACCACTGTTTATGTACTATGTATTTTGAGACTATGCAATTTTGTCGCGTTCGCGATTCACTTTCACTTTTGTTGAGTTTCAGAACGCGATATTAGATCCTCCAACGCGCAAGCGAATTTGAACTTTATGCAGCAGTAATAAATTACAAATTGACTCTCCATTTTATTTAGAAAACGTTTGTATGGGAAATAGAAAAATGCTGTTTTGAGGATTTTCCCGGCAATTATTCGAATTTTTCTCACCTTTTAAATCTTCCCTAGACCTCCACGAATAATTCAAGACCAAGATAAGATAAATCCGTTCAGCCGTTCTCGAGTTTTAGCGAGACTAACGAACAGCAATTGATTTTTATATATATAGATAAATAATAAATAAATAAATGATAAAAAATAATGTAACAACAGCCAATACTCTACATATAAAGCGTACCCGCAGCACAGCCTCTAAAGTTGCGAGCGGCGGTATTCAGGCTCAGAACCAGTTTCGTTCCCTTTATAGCATAGACCGCCTGCGCTGCAGCTTGCGTTGTGTGACCATACTGCATCATCAAACGGGATTAAATCGGGGAATAAATAACAGATTTATTCCTCAATACAGTAATATAAGTTGAATTTTCACATGAGGCGTGCTTATGTAGAGAAAGTAGGTGAAAATAGAGGAATAAGGAAGATGAATATTATTGATACAAAGATGTTCTTATCTAGACTGTATTTGGAAATGGAAATAGTACACACACTTTAATCCCCGAAGGGGTGGGCACTACTACTGATACAATTTCCACCGTGCGTATACCGTCCCATGATGTGATAGGAGTGAGCCATATCGGGCACAAATTTCAAACTGGCTTGATGCTGAGTAAAAAAGCAATATAAAATCACTTAGCCCGATTCGGAAATCAAACCCAAGACCTCAGCATTGCAGTCGCACCGTAATACAACAACACTACCGATTCAATATGGAAAAAGTATTGCCCAAAAACAATATAAATAACTGTTTATAATTAAATTGTGACGTCTATTTATAAGTTTCGAAATTGAAGTGGTTAGATATCGTCACTCGTCTTTTGTCACTCTGTTAACCACAAATCTAACACGATCCACCAACTCATATTACAATCAGATATAAATATAACAGTTTATATTTAACATTCAAGATTGCATCTTATATCTCAGGGTGACGAGTGCAAATCAATGTTACGAAGGGTTTTCTAGAATAAAGAATTGCTATTGGATCTAGAGGGTTTGGTCGCTTAACATAGGCGAGGGACTTGTTCAGTTTATCTTTCACGTATAAAAAGAATCAAGTTAGAATAAAAGAAAAGGTGGTTGAGTGAATTACAGTAATTTTTATTCTGTCATGGTTATAAGCTATTACCTACGCTTATGGCTTAGGCCCAGGTGGGGCAAGTTGATATGAAGATTGAGAAAAATATGAATTGTAGATAAATTCGAGAGCACATGTTCCTCTGCCACTCCCCTCTCCTGCTTTAACAATAACATAGAGCAGAGCGTAATTGAGCGTACGGAATATTAGGAATGGAATTGGTGAATTCATTCGAGTAACGATGTACGGGAATGATCGATCAAGCAAGTCAAGTCAAAGACTTAGAACTTTTGTTGCTTTATATTTGGCAACTTTTTTAGAATCACTAGCGATCCCTTCCCTTGGCCATGCCCTTACCTACGCTGCACCAAATGATTATGATGATTTTTTTAATATGTGCAATATGAAAGAGCTTAACTTGAAGCACAGGGCTGACATTAGAGATGCAGTCGGAGGAAAGTTGCTTTTCGATCTTATGGGACATGAAGACGAACAGAGCTGATCTAAGAGAGCTACAATCAGAGGAAAGCAAGGTTATGACCTTGTGAGATAGATCAGTTGAGAAAGAGAAAGTGATACAAACTGTCATTGTGTGTCGCATAGAATATCTGTCGTCACACGGTAACTATTGTGCGTTACATCAGGCATCAGTTCAATTTGATCAAGCAAATGTTTGAAGATTTAAATTGAAATATTTTCCAATAATACTAATAATTTGATCAATCCATTGATTTTACGAGAAATTGAAACCCAATCATGCTAAGACCATGGATCGAACTGATGCTAAACTGAACGTGTTATGTCCTATCACATACATACCATCACGTCTTTTTTACTTGTAGGGTTAGACGGAGAGATAACATAGCATAATTTTGCCAACTATTTTCA
Organism: Manduca sexta; assembly: GCF_014839805.1. Taxonomy (NCBI): domain Eukaryota; kingdom Metazoa; phylum Arthropoda; class Insecta; order Lepidoptera; family Sphingidae; genus Manduca; species Manduca sexta. The sequence goes on from NC_051124.1 coordinate 7,375,725, forward strand.
GTCCCTTATGTCAACACGTAGGGAAGAAGCCTTTTACCGTTCAACAAGCCCACAATTCTAAACTCCAGGCTGATAGAAAACAAATCTAATGTTACGCTTCGCCGTGAGTTTGAACCTTAAACCACGGTAAAAAAAGAGAAATAACCGGTGAATTCTTAGTAGTCTAATCAATGCTCACTTGCTTAATACCGAAATATAAGATGTCATCAAATACTCATTACGAGATCTTGATTCCTACAGATATTTACTTAGAAATGTCCTCGTGCCTTATTAAGTCTGGTAACCCCACTTAGATTTATACACGTATGTACTGATATAATGAATTAAAACAGGCCTTATTCCAGACTTAGAGCTGGCGCGAAGGCTTTTTAATGATTCTAGACTCAGAACTGTGTAAATGGAAATATAATTGCTATAAGTTTTCACGCTACTGTTATTATGTTTTTTATAATTGGTATTTACGATCTTATGACGATAACTGACAGTTGTTATTCGATTGGATTATTAAAAATATAAAACGTATTAGTTTTTCTAAAAACAGGTGTTAAAGACGTGCTTTCATTATAAATAAAGTAAATGCTACTTACCATGAAATAAGTTACATTGGTTGCATTTATTGTAGGTCATAATAAATGTTATAAAAAATTATAATTAAAACGCAAGTAATAATATAAAGCGGCGATAGCCTAGTTGGGTGTGGAACGGACTGCCAAGACGAATGTCCGCAGGTTCAAATCCCAAGGACACACACCTCTGACTTTTCTAAAAAAAAATCATGTGTGTATTCTTAGTGAATTTATCATTCGCTTTAACGGTGAAGGAAAACATCGTGAGAAAACCTGCACATCTGAGAAGTTCTCTATAGGAATTTCGAAGGTGTGTGAAGTCTACCAATCCGCACTAGGCCAGCGTGGTGGACTAAGGCCTAATCCCTCTCAGTAGTAGAGGAGGCCCGTACTCAGCAGTGGGCAAGTATATAATACAGGGCTGATATTATATTATTATCTTATTAATAATATAAAACATGATTCGTATAATTGTACTAGTTGTGCCTACGGCTTCGCTCGCGTGGAAGTCAGTGTGTCACAAAGTTTTCCCGCCTTAATTCCGACCCACGAGATTTTTTACAGACGCGCGACCTTTTCAACGCTAATCTTTATACTTCAGTCAATTTACATAAAACCGTAATATACTATGAACCTAAACCTTCCTTAAGAATTGCACTATCATTTAGTAAAATCTGTATAAAATCCTTTCAGTAGATTTTGAGAAAATTAATCACATACAGACAGCTTTTGGAGACTTTGTTTTATAATATGCGTAGATAGATAAGTTAACAAAAAGAATCTCTCTTCTAGAATAATGCCCAAAAGAATCATGGACTTATTAAATTAACAAGCATTTACGGCTGATCCCACGCACATTAATCTCATAGTACAATAGTCCTTCTTACTAACACCTACACATGTTTACTTTGTGCTAGAGCACCGCTGTGGCCAGATTTTTACTGTCATATTGACCAAGATGGTACCAAAGTTCAGATATTTGCTGCGAAGCCACTAGTTTCATGTCATAATACAAATCGCACTCTTAATAAAATAATGACGTATTTCAAAATTGTTAATTTGTAGCAGTCGTCGGAAAACGAATTTTTGTTTGCTACCTTTTCTTGAAGTTGCTATAAAATTGAGCTTAATTAAGATAGGTAAATAATGAAACCTATAGCATGAAAAAAATGGGAAAAACTAAAAGGTCACAGACGGAAATTGGTTGTTTGACGATTCCCACAAATTGCCAATTTTGGAATGGGTCATTATTTTATTAAGAGTGCGAAATATATATAGCGACTACCGTACAAAAGGAGTTAAAAATATAGTATCACATCACCGCCATAGTGGCACACGTAAGTGTGTCGCGTTCCGGGGTCAGCCTGTGTATCTGGTTCCAACAGGCCGGCAGAATTGTGTCGACCGTCGAGGGGTAATCATCTCTCGTCAGTCGACATTTATCAGGTGCAGTTGGGTTACATTGCCGTGCCAGTATTAAAAAAAAACTTAGGCTTAAGTATTAGCTGCCTTATAAAAATATCTTTTGCTTTTTGTTTCTTTCTGAATATCAATGATACCATACAAATATAAAATATATAGTGCTGGTCAGTTGCTGGTGGTAGGTACGTTTGTATAAGCCTGGATAGCAACCAATGCAAGAAAGGTGTTAAACGCGCCATACTAGCTCACATGTGTTGCATTCCGGAATTAGCCCATGTACTTATATCCGGTTCAAACAAGCTGATATAGTACCGTGTTAGATTCTAGCATTCTTGTGCTCGTTTTTCGAAAAGAAGTCTTAGTTAATAAAAGTAAAGAATTTGGTTATATTAAGAATATTATTATTTATATGCATGTATCAAAAATAATAAAAACATTGAAAACAAAAAACTGTTCTTTGGAGATATTAAAAGTAGAGTGGTTACTATCAACTTATCGCAAACTATATTTTAAGTACTTTAGTCCTTCTTTCCATTAAACCTATATTAAAATCGGCAAATGTTACCTAAGAAAAATGTCTCATTGTATTCTAACAGTAATGGAAAATGAACTGCATCTTAGTCTTACTCTTGAAGGGTATTATCTATCTCTTTCTTTCATCAAAAGGGACAAATATAGCCATCCTTGTCAGTAAACAATGCCACACTACGCACCACAAAAAGAATGACACGATAGTGGATACACCGTCGCGTCATAAAATATCGATTGTTAAGTTTTAATCGATATTATCGCTGTTTGTTTATTCGGTTTAAAGTTGGAATATTATCATCATAACATTGCTAAAGGTAATTTATGAAAACTAACAGATGTCAAAATGGAATTAATATTTTTTATTACCTTACTCAGTGAACCAATACAGGAATGGTATGCTAGATGAAATTACCCATGAAACATCTACATAGACAAAAACAACCAAAACATAGAAGTTTTAATACATCTATCTATAACAAAACATAAACAGTATTTTTTTTTACGTTCAAAATTTTACATTGTTCTAAAATTCATTTCATTCGCATTATAACCAAAAATAGTACTAGCGTAAATTTTACGTCGCTTTATCGTATCCCTTATCGATAACTTAAAACTATCGATAAAGTCCCAACTGGAGCCGGCTACTGCCACAAAAAATATTTTATCGTGCACGGGCCAGCCTAAAAAAACAAATGGTCGGTAAGTCACTCGTATGACGGGCAAAAGAGGAAAGTTATTATTTTTTTGTCGCAGCCGGGCCGCGGGCTGGGCGGCCGGTCAATGTATTGTGTTGGCCCTGGTGCTCAATCTTTTTATAATCGATTTCATCTTTATTGTTATGAAATCGATTAGTGATTGAGTTTGCGATTTTGTCAATTTCATTATTTTTTTCAGTGAACTCTTTTCAAAATCTGTTTATGGGTATTATATATTTAATTTGTTTACAGAAATTGTTCGGAATAGATCCCAAAATAGAATATTTGTATAAACCAAATCTATTAATGAAATCAAAAATGTATGTGGAATAGGAAATCAAATTTGCAAGTAGCTAATCCTACTAGGTGGAGTACCATGTTCATATTTCATTCACGTACGGGTAACAGGGCATACAAACCATTAGACTAACATACAAACCTTTTACACTAGTATTCCCACCATGTAGCAGGCAAATTTATTACTTAAAATATGATATTAAATTGCAAACAACAAGTAATATGCTATGTTGTAAAGTAATAGTAAATTAAGACTACCCAGGTGATCTTCAATGGCACATCTAAACGATTCTTAACAAGATTAAGGTGACGCTCCAAAACCAGATTTCAGCCAATTATAGCTATTAAGGCAATTTTAGAAATTGTTTTAAGTGTGTAAAAAGTAAGCTGATAATTTCTTATTCCAGTCATTCACGTAGTCATACTGTATTGTAAAAATATCGATCCATACTGAATTTAAGCGCTAAGAAGCGCTTAAATTCAGTAAAAATATATATTCTGTAGTAAATAAACAATATACAAAAACGTAGCTAACAAGGTAATTAAAAAGATAGCTAAACAATTTAAAATTTTGCATAATTGTAAAATGTAGCTAGATATTGTAACTTTGATGTTTCGAATGACCAACAACCGTCGTTCTCTTGACCATGAAGGCTGCGAAGCTATCAAATCGTCGGTAGATAATTATAATATAAAAAAAACTGCGATTAAATTGGTAAAATAGTTTTATTTCAATATACCAAAGTTTGAGAAGCGCAGTCAAGGAGCAGTGGGCACATGCTTGTGCGTTTTTGAAATTCTATACACGACATTAAAAAATTCTAAAATATTAAAACATGAAAAATTATAAATATAACTCTTTTATGATGGAATGCTCATAAAGATTAAGAAACGTTCGGCTTTGTACTAAAGATTTAGTAAAGAAAACATAATTATTACACGCATTGCAAACGCGGTCGAAACTGAACTTTTTAAATTATTCGGAAGCAACTAAGATATCTATGAAATGTGAAAAATGTACCAGGATTATTGAAAGTGCTAGTCAGAAAATTATAAGTTTTGGAGCCCTCCCAGCTGATATTAAGTAAAACGAAACGGGTGTATGTAAATGTACAGGAAACAGGACAGTTCTAACAGTGTATAATTACAAAAATATATTATGAGCTCATTTGAGTATATAATAATATTATGTATTGGCGCTATTTTCATTATGATATGATAATATTCGGTATGATAATTTATACTAACATAGATAATCGTGTTATTCACCAATTTCATGGCACTAACCTTACTGTAAGCGCACCATTTTCTATGAACATTTGGCTTCTCAGACCTTTTATGATACAAAATACTACATAATTTACAATACTAAATCATGCAGAATTTTGCGCTTAAATTCTAATAAATTTACATACATTTTCTTCAATCTGCAATACAATACTGTTACATATTGCAGTTTAGGACTTGATTAAGACAAACCATAGCCTCACTCATTCGAACTGCAACATCAAGTGACCCAGTAGCCATTAATTATCGTTCATTGATCGACGTCTGTGGCCTATACTGAACTTTACGTAATTTTAAAATCGATAAAAATCCTTTACCAATTACCAAATCGATTACTATAGAAGTATAAGGATTCACAACACAAGTTCAGATTACATCGAAACTCCTGAATACAAACGCAATGATTTATATCCATTCCATTAACCTTGTCGCTCGTTCCATCAATTTGATTCCATCGCCATCTTGCCGCGATGATTACAGGGCATGCGCGAAACGCCCCCCGCAGAGCGTCACGCCCCTCCGGGTGCTTTGGGAGGCGAGGGTTGGGGACCGTAGAATGAGGGTGAAGTTGATTTTAGGGGTCAATCGTGGGGATTCTTTAGGTATATTATAAGATTTAGGTATGATATAGAAGGTCTTTAGCCGACGCATTTTTCGTGAAAATAACTAGGTATAAGATGGTTTTCGGTTTCGAGTTGGCAATAAATAAGTAGTATTATATTTAAAACAAACATACATACACACACATTAATGCTCCTCTAGAGACACTATCCCACTTTTAACTGCCTATTTAAACTGTAAACAAAATGTAAATCCGTTATTGGTCTTAAGGTAAGTGTATCAGATTGTGTCACTCTAGTATTAAGGGCTGTGGATTTTTAATTAATAAAATAAAAATATATATATGAAGTAACTTATTTATGGTGCAAAGTCGACCTGTGGTACTTATAATCTTTTATTTCATTGTTGTTGCGAGTTAGGTTAGTATTTCCAAAAACTTCTTGGACTCCAAGGCTCGGTCTTTTAAACTTGGGTGGTTTTGTTGACTTAGGCTAAATATACAGGTATAATCACAGAAAATCTCAGTCACTACAGCAAAGTTATCATTTCGCATAATTTTTCAGTGAAGAAATCGTCGTCTTCTGTGCATTTAATTTTAATAAAATGTCATTGAATGTTGCTCGTGGCTCCTCCCGTGTAAAAATAAGAACTAGCTTTAAATATTATAATTATACACAACATGTTTTACTTTAATCGCAAGCATTCAAATTTGATGCCAAGTCATGTCGGGATTCAAACTGTCCTCCCTCCCTCGAAAGAGATTTCAAATAACAATCCATTGGTTTTAGAGATTTTTAAAACTGACCTCTGTACCTACGTATATATTTTTTTCAAATAAATTGTTTGTTGTTTTATTTCTTTAACCCCTCCACCCGATACTAAAACTTAGCTACACCCGTGATCCAAATATTCAAAGATTCAAACAAACATCTTGGTGATTGAATTATGTTTATGTTTTACTTCTACCAAACATTTTCACAAAATTTCGCATCTACATCAGTAAGTAAGACTCATCTCATACATTCGGCTCCATTTCGTCCTAAAATGTATCGATCTCTGCACGTAATAAACTCGGAACGTGCAAACACCGTTCCCCGCGTGTTTGCCGACACACGCTCGTTGTAATGAATCTGATTAAGTAGCCTCGCCTCCCAAATTGGCGCAAACCAAATATAATTAACGTACAATGCGGAAAACTGGTGTGGTGCGGACAATCTGTGTTTCAAAGCACGAATATCGAAGGTAAATTGTGAGGGAATAATAATGATTAACGAATGGTAAGATATTATGGATGTATTATTAAAGAAATAATGGCATCGAAATACAATAAGCAATACAATTTATAATATATTATGTTCACCTGTTTACTTCTTTAATTTAAAGAAGAAAATTTAAGTTATAATTAATAGAATGTAAGTTTTTCACTTTACACCAACATTTTCATAATTTTCATTAAAGTTACCAAGTTGATTGTTTTTAGCAAAAAAGTACATCTAATGAAAATTTTTTTGCAATAAAAAAATCTCGGAAAAATCGCGGAACATACATGGGGGTGATTCGGATACCCCAAAGTGCTCTATCTCTGGACCTCCGCTTGACACTACTTTCTGGGACACCTTGTATATAGAGGCTCCCTTCCACCTCTACTATTTCCGGCCTCGCTCTAGGAATATTAAACAGGTTAGCATTAAGCTAGGAGGCCATTTAAGTACTACCAAAGATGCTTTAAAAATAATGTAGTTTAAAGTCGATGAAGAAATGTCAAAAGCATCATAATGTATCTAGTTATGAAAATGATTTAAAATGTACTTACATAGTTTTATGCCGACAATAAAAAAATATTCATAATTATACTGTTATGATATATTTATTAGGTAATAATTAAAATAAAAAGTGTATGAAGTACTTATCTTTTTATAATTTGCAAAGTTTGTGTCCTTTTCGCAAAGGTCAATGAAACCTTCGAAGTTTGTTTTCGCAATTTTCGACTGGCTTTTAAACTGATTGATTAAATCATTTAATTTTATGAATTAACTACATAATTTACTTATAAAATACAATTCAAGTGAATTAAAGTTTGTGTACGAACCTTTGGTAATTTGAAGAATTGTTAACGTAGGTGACTTAGCAATATTTCTTTTTAGATATTAATATTACGGTCAAACAACAAAAGTACGCTATATTTTTTTAGATGGATTCCATGTTCAATCAAATAATCTACATTATTTTTGTGTTGACTTAGAGTGTAAAATTATTAATTTAAGTATATTTAAAATTTGTTTTACACCCGGCATTCATCGAAAGTGACGGGACCCCTTACACAAGAGAGCCGGCAGCGACTGGATGCATGAAATATCAGACCGGGCTTTGTAGTGTACCTTGTTAGAGGTTTATGTCCAGCAGTGGATTACAACAGGCTGATGATCATGATGATGATAATGATTCATCGAAGCTCGGCCCGGACTATACCAATATTTAGTAGATATTTATTTCTGATTACAACACTGTGGGTTGTATTCTGAATTATTTTCTAAAACCATGGTTTCCATAACTACCTACTTACTTACATTTTATTGTGTTACTACGAGCTTTATCAAGGGCTCTAATTTCTAAAGCAGCCTTAAAGTATTACCTCACAGTAAGAACATGATTTATTACATTCGGTGTGGTTAATGAAAATCAGTCGCCGCCGGGGACAGCAAACATAATAAATGCGGACGATAAATTAGCCCAATAACGTCGGCCGTCAGTGTAATAGCTATTTCACGCTCATGTCGATAAATACACTATAATAATGCGAATTCTTATAAAGATCTCTATAAAAATAATAATCTACTAATCTCGTAAATACAAGATTATGTTTAGTGCCATCTAGCGGATTTTTATAAAATTCCATGTTGTGCCAAGTAATCAATCGTTTGAATCGATAGAGGTTTTCTTAAAAAAATATAGATGGCGCTTTAAAGATAAATACATAAAAGACAAAAGCTGAGAATTTCGCATAGCATATACATAAGATAATATAAAAATATATATTTTGTCTATTTATTTCATCTTTGTTAATTAAAAATTTGCTTCTGAGTGCTATATTATGAAGCGGAATGTAAAGCGCCATCTACTGACTTTTGTTTGAATCAACACCAAATGATCGATATCCGTGTATTGTTTTCGTATTAAACAATATTGTTAGATGGCATTATTTATAAAATTTTATTTAAAGTATAGAACATTGAAAACACTATCAGCGTATTTTATATTATGTAAACAGGTATATAAAACATAAACAAAGATATTTTGCATCACAAATTGGCAATTCTACCAAAAGAGCCATGCCCCAAAAATTTGCATGCAGAAGCGCCACTTCAAAGGTAACCGTTGATAGACCCCCGTTTCAGCACTTCCCACACAAACCCATGAAAACAGCCACTAACAACCAGAACATAAAGCTCAAACTCATATGTTACAATAATTCAAATTTTCCTTGGGGAAATTATTTCAATGCTAAACCATAACGGACTCTATTATAAAGAAATAAACAATAAATTTCCTTGGCATTCGCTTGATTTGGCCCGTTTCAGATTTGCTAGAGAGAAGATTGGTTTATTTGCAAAGCGGGGACCGTAGGGGTGGTTTAACGCAATTTTGTACCGGTGAATGAGTTTTGGTAGCCGCCAGCCATCTTCTACTTTAGAATTACAATTTTCAAAGTTATATCTAAAATAGGCGATGTTTTGCCTTTATTTTTTGTAAGAGTTAATGACTTTTTAATTTTGCGACCCTTGTTTCTGATAATATTAAAAAGAAATACACTCTACATTTATGAAATTCAACTCTATATCGTATTTATGCTGTTTTGTGACTGCTTTGAACGACGAGATGAGATTATCGTTCGCCTGATAGAAAGCGTTATGACCGCCCATAAACAGGAGAAACACCATCCAACACATTGAATTACTAAGTATTGTTTAGTATTGCACTGCGCTCGCCATCCTGAGACATGAGATGTTAATTGTTTTTATGTCCAGTAGTTACACTGTCTACAGTGCTTTTAAACCGGAACACAACAATAACTACACACGGCGGCGTCAAAAATACATTGCGGTGGTATCTACCCAGGTGGACTCTAACATATGAGAGACCTACCACCAGTTACTAGTGTTAGTGCTCTCTACTTATTGCATAAGTGCGAACTTGATAAGTTAAATGTTTAATGTTAATGTTAGGATTAGTATGTTTTTGATAATCATTATTTTTTCCTTTTCATTGTCTAACAACATTAATGTATTGTCGTTAATTGATCGTTTAAATCTATTTTATTTGTAACTAGATTCCGCGGCTTCGATCACGTGGATAAACTTACCCAGGCTAAAAGTCTGTATACTTTTTATAATAAAAGTGGTATAGGTATAAATTACTTAAGAACATGGTCTATGTGGGTGCCTGTATTCAAATTCGTTTAATTTTGCGTCTACTTCTAAAAACATTTTCACATTTATGATAATTGGGAGATGAATAGTTTTTGTAAGTAATATTTTGTGTTAATATACTTTTTATAATTATGATGTGATTTTATTGTTTTTTTTGCTAATAATTTATTATTACTTGGAACACTAACTACCACATTTTACCTAAGATTCGTTCATTTTAAGAAAATACTTATCTTATATTTTTATTCTTAAAATTAACCAAAGTTCATCGATTATATTATCCACTTTATAATATTTTATTCTTAAAATTAAAGTTCATCAATTAGATTCTTTGATAAATTACATAAAGTTAAAGCTGCACTAAATTGTTTTCAAATAATATTATAGCATTTGAAATTATGTTTCCTCACTTTAAATTCTATTAGGTTTGAACCAACAATGTACCAAAAGGGTTTTGCTCCAAGTATTTTTCAGTGAATTGAATTACACTCATAAACAGGGTTTTTTAATCTTGGCATGAAAAATAGTCTTCCTAAGACCTTGACGGCAAGTAAAAAAAAGTGAGCTAGCAAAGAAGAGAAACACTATCTACTTCTTCTAAGCCTCGGCAACAAAATGAAAACTCCTACAACAGCTGTCAGGTTCACAATTTTAATTGAGGTTTTAATTATTATACTTATTTAATTTATGAATCATTACAAAATACACCGAATAACTAAATTGTCAAAATGCATGCTCCCGCAATATGGTGTCTTGTGACATGACGTCTCATTCGTCTGTAAACACTATGTATATTAGCAGTGACGACAGCAGATGTTTACAAACCTGTGACGTCACTGAATTTCGCGAATCGAAACCAATTACGGTGACGTGATTCCAGTTAATGATAAAACGTCTTTTTTGGTAAAAATATATATTTTTTTTATATATTATGTTTTTTTTAATATGACTATACGATTATTGGCTCGACAGAGACGGCTTATACAAAACATACAGGACTTTCGGGTGAGCGCTTTAGGCATTCGAAATCCTTGAAAATTAAGCGACCATGCTAAGGGCAACCTAGTAACGGGTTAGGAATCTCGGCTCATGACCGGCAATATAATATGTTATTGTTTTTAAACTCTATAGTCTACACAAATGGTAATAAATAAGACATAATTTTGCACACTCTCAAATAGTCTATTGCACTACAGTTTTAAAAGCAGTTTGAGGCAATGAAAATTTGTCTAGAGAAAAGTTGGATATATCATATTAATCAACCCTGGGCAAGAGGTAATCAGCACGCGACTCGCGCCGACGCGACGGGTGGCTGCGATAACTGATAATAGATAACATTTGTCGGCGTCGCATCTGGCACACTGTGACGTCATCGCTGTGATTTGCGACGCAAATTTTAGTCCCTAAAGTGTACTTAATTACAGAAAATACTTTACAAAAAAAACCTCGGAAACGTACTTACGACTACGGCTCTGAGATTTAAGGTTTGAATCCAGGATTGGGAAAAGTGATATTGGCCTTTTCTGGTTACTATCAGTCCGGAGGCTGGAATTTGATAGACTCACTTATCATATCATGGGACCTGAAGAAGGCGCCTATCATTTCTGCGACTAGACAAGCCACAAATCCTCGCAACAGAACACCGATTCCTGCCCAGGAAGGATGGTTCGCGAGGCTATTGAAATTAAAAAACATCCTAATTTCAATAGGGAAGATGGTTGGAAGCTTGCACAAGCCTGGGATCCAGTTCTACATTTAATTAAATCGGAACCCAAAAGACCGACTGCCAGACTTCAAGACACTGTGAGCTCATTCTGCGTAGATCGGACCACCAACATATAAAATTTAAATATGTTGTATAATTGTAAAATGTAGGTAGATATTGTAACTTTGACTTTACGGATGAACAACACCTCAGTCCCCCCGTGACCATGAAGGCTGCAAAGTCTTCGAAACGTCGGGAGAAAAATAAAATACAAAAAACCGGGATAGAATCTGAAAATGAGTTTAATTTCAATAAAAAAAAAAACAGTCGAATTGAGAACTTTCTTCCTCCTTTATTAAAGTCGGTTAAAAAGGTATTAAATCTAAAATCTAACTTTAAGATACATTAATCAGCAAGCATCCGAACATCCACATCTAGGTCACACATCCATCTTCCATGAACCATAAATACATCAACCATATCTATTGATACCTGCAAACATAGTGACATGTAAACAAACATGAAGATATCACCAATTGACAACCCGTAGAAGTATTAAACGCATTATCTCCTTAAGAAGTAAATGTAAACATTCGGTTTCCCACACTACTTTTAAGTGCTTGACACAGATGAAGTACCGCATCATCGGTCCACGTGAGTTGTAAATTAATAAGTGTTTTTTTGTATTAATAATCATATTAGCCCTATATTATGTAGTGGCCATTGCTGGACACGGGCCTCCTCTACTATTAAGCAGTGGCGAAAACTGAAATTTTCCGAAAGCGAACCCGACACGGTCTGCAAATCGTTCTGATGATAATAATAATAATAATAATATCAGCCCTGTATTATATACTTGCCTACTGCTGAGCACGGGCCTCCTCTACTACTGAGAGGGATTAGGCCTTAGTCCACCACGCTGGCCTAGTGCGGATTGGTAGACTTCACACGCCTTCGAAATTCCTATAGAGAACTTCTCAGATGTGCAGGTTTCCTCGCGATGTTTTCCTTCACCGTTAAAGCGAACGATAAATTCACAAAGAATAGACACATGATTTTTTAGAAAAGTCAGAGGTGTGTGCCCTTGGGATTTGAACCTGCGGACATTCGTCTCGGCAGTCCGTTCTACACTCAACTAGACTATCGTTCTGATGATACTTATTAGATTCTATATTAATACTACTTAAAGGGAAGCCGGCAGGCATTGGGTTATATAGACCATTCGCCACTGCTATCGAGAGGGATTCGGCCTTAGTCCACGACTGACCTAGTGCGGATTGGCAGACTTCACATACCCTTAAAATTCTTGGAGAATGTCTCAGGTATGCAGGTTTCCTCACGATGTTTCCTTTACCGTTAAAGCAAGATATAATTAACAATGTAGCACACATAATTAGAAAAGTCAAAGGTGCGTGTCTTGGGTTTTGAACCTGCGGATAGAATCAAGAGCAGTATCATCATCCAAAACTAAGAAATACTATGAAAAGCAACATAAAGATGTATTTTGCTGGATATTTTATATCTGCCCAGATAGCGACCACCGTACACAAGGTTGGCACCCGCCGTGTAGCTCACGTAAGTGTGTCGCGTTCCGGGATCAGCCTGTGTATCTTCGGTTCCATCAGGCCAGCATAGTCGTGTCAATAGCCGAGGAGTAATCTTCGTTCATTAGCCGACATTCTACTGGACCCCACTCCACTTACCATCAGAGAAAGTGGGTTCAATATGCCGTGTTCGTAAAAAAATATGCCAATAGCAAAACCCTATCTTTTTCCTCATATTTGTCATTACTTAAATCAATATTTCTACCAAACAAGGATTACTGATAATATTCAAGTGACCCAGATTACTCAGAACACTTAATAAATATTTTATTTAAATTATCTAATGACATTAAATTGCATGATCTCATTAATTATAATGAAACGTTAGTAATACATATCATTTTACAGAAGCATGTAAATTTTAATATAAGGAAAACTGAATTATGTATAAAAACAATAATCATGCGGTAGTCAGTGTGTCTACGATAACTCGTTATCTTGATGATAAAGGATATTGAATCATTTACAAAGGAAACGTTTCCTCTTGGATTAAGTGGTAGATAAAGTAATATTGAGCATTATTTCGATACTTCGACTGCGATTAAAAATAGAACAAATTACATAACATTACATAACATTACTGCCGAGACGAATGTCCGCAGGTTCAAATCCCAAGGGCACACACCTCTGACTTTTCTAAAATCATGTGTGTATTCTTTGTGAATTTATCGTTCGCTTTAACGGTGAAGGAAAACATCGTGAGGAAACCTGCACATCCGAGAAGTTCTCTATAGGAATTTCCAAGGTGTGTGAAGTCTACCAATCCGCACTAGGCCAGCGTGGTGGACTAAGGCCTAATCCCTCTTAGTAGTAGAGGAGGCCCGTGCTCAGCAGTGGGCAAGTATATAATACAGGGCTGATATTATATTATTATTATTACATAACATTTAAGGCCTGTGGGGCCGAGCACTTATTGATCGCTGTATATTTAACGTAATGATTTCGACTTACAAAATGTTTGTAAGGAAATTTAAACAACGCTTCGAACTCGATAAATGTTTATGACATGAAATTATTTATTTGAACCCGTAAAGTGTTATACATTATTTAGATTTAGTCAATATTAACCCTACCACCAGTTCAGAAAGCAGTTCTCAATGGAGAAGGACGGGAAAGAAATTGATGTTGTTCCTTTCAAAATCAGTTTAAGCTATAAAGTATAAACTACAGTACATGACACAAAGAAAAAAAGAATATTTACAATTGGTTATTATTGTTGTTTACAGCAGTTCATTTATAAATGCTCGTAAAATAGGTAATAAGTTAATTTTAACTTTAAAAATCGTTGCTATATGTCAAAGAAAATAGTCAAAATTGGGTAAACTATGTGGATTGTGGGTAAAATAAATAAGCAAAAATAAAATTCACATACGATAAAACATTTGTTTTCACTTATACTACAGATTAGAATAAAATTTCTAGAAATCAATATTTTCGATTACCATGCGTCATTTGGAATAATGAGGTGATGTTGATACCGTCACGTACTTTTACAGTTTTTCGTCATTCGTTATTGTTTTGTTCTGTTTGATATAGTATTATAAGAAAGGGTAGTAATCTTGTGACTAAAGCAAATATCACAAGTTATGCCACGACTGTTAAAATTAGATATGTTTTTATTTTTTAGTCATTATATTAATTATTCGAGAGCATAAATATACCGATGTAAAAGTAATTATTTAACAAAGAAGCACGTAAGATCAAGCAAACAATAAATATTATTATTTTTTTATTCGCGTCAACTAACATTTTTTTTAACCATACCATTACATAACATTACATTGTATAGTATAAGAGGTTATGTTTACCTTTTGAAGATATCTACAACTAACAAAGTATACAAATGTCTTAACTAAAATCTTTAACGACTCATTCTGAACAAATTTATTTCTTCCTAGCTTCTGACAGCAGTTTCACCCGTGCGAGTCTGAAAAAAATATATAGTACGTAAGTAAAAATATATAATATACATATATATAGTATTTATAGTAACTTATATATGCAACAAATTCCAGTACTAATATACAAATACTGATATTTATGCGACATCTTCGCAAATAACATTTAAATCTCTAAACCCATTTTCATTATTTTTTCACTATTAGGAAGCTACATTACTCCTCTCTCCTCAGTGCTATAGACTACTTTTTATCCCAGAAAAAAATCATTCTGGCGAAGCCGCGAGCAAAAGCTAGTTATATACACTCATTACGCAATATTAAGACATCCAGAAAACGGAAACCACGCAATATTTTACCTACTCCATAATGTAATAACAAGTACATTCCCATGAACGATAACAGTGACAATCTTTAATCTGTGGTGCTAGGAGTGAGATCGCAGGTCAATCCACTTGACTGATAATAGGGCCGGTTCCCAAGAACTGAAATTGGTAGCAGCTCACCGAGTTTGACTGCTGCTACGAAATGCAGTGTACTAAGTTTTTGTGACGTTTTGACTACGAACACGGATTTTTTATCTGTAGTTTACGTCATATTGTATAAAAATATTATTTATGTAATCATTTTACTAATTTGATAATACTAATAATTAAATAAGCAAATGAATAATTAGGAATTTATATTTTAGTGTGATTAAATAGTTAACATAGGTTACGATTAAGAAAGGTTTTTTTACACGAATAAAAAGTATTTGAGAAGAAAAAAAATATAAATAATGTAATTCCCATCCAAAATCGGATCAGTAGTATTTAAGAAAATTGTGGACATACAAACATAGTCGATTATAGAACCTCCTTTTTAAACCGATTAAAAATACTAGACTTTCAGGCAAATACTATAGCTATTGAAGTCGTACGTATAGTGTTGTATTCTGATGAAATTTAAGGAGATTTTTTTTGGTAAACATATCATATTGTTTTAGTAATGAAATTTACTAAAACAATATGATATGTTATAAGTGGCGATAGCCTAGTTGGGTGTGGAACGGTCTGCCAAGACGAATGTCCGCAGGTTCAAATCCCAAGGGCACACACCTCTGACTTTTCTAAAAAAAATCATGTGTGTATTCTTTGTGAATTTATCGTTCGCTTTAACGGTGAAGGAAAACATCGTGAGGAAACCTGCACATCTGAGAAGTTCTCTATAGGAATTTCGAAGGTGTGTGAAGTCTACCAATCCGCACTAGGCCAGCGTGGTGGACTAAGGCCTAATCCTTCTCAGTAGTAGAGGAGGCCCGTGCTCAGTAGTGGGCAAGTATATAATACAGGGCTGATATTATTATTATTAATGAAATTTAAGAAGGAAAAATTTAAATAAATAATAAATTATGTTTTTGTCAATATATCGATGACTCCTAAGTAAACTTTCGTATAGGAAAAAATACAAGTATTCCCTTTTTAACAATTTTTTATCTATTTACTGTTCACGACCAAATCTATTAAAAATGGTAAAAAAAAGATTTTTAATGAAGTTTTTTTTCGTATATTAACTTTTGAATTAAATGGGTTTGGTAGTCAACAATACCTTGATAACGAAACGCTAAAACTGAATATCGCTATTTTTCCAGATACTTAGGAGCCATCGGATATCATGACTCAAGACTGATCATTGGACATTAGCTAACCGTTCGCAGTTCACACGCACTACGTTATCACGAATAATTTCACTATCATCTCAAATATTTGTCTTGTGAATTTAACGTCGTGGGAATTAACGAAATTGTGGCGCCCGTTCATGGATAATTTGTTGATAAGAGTTTACAATTTTGTGGGAATTATCAACTGAAATGTTTATATTTCGCAAGTTATTTGCATATTTCTATAGATGCGATGTTATGGAGATTAGTAATCGTAACACCGTCTGAACGGATGTTGATATAATTTAGATAGACCATGTCTGAATTAATATAGGGTTTTTATACTAAAATACAAAGGAAATCTATACCCAGAAGACAGAGCTTTGAGTACTATTGATTTTATTATAATTTATAGTATTTCTGACATGTTTACCAAAGTATAAATTATGACGCCTCGACGATTTATGACTTTAAAATTATTATATAAAGTATTGATATTTATGGCCTTTATTCGTAAACACGAAAAGTCGTTTATATTCGTTAATAAATCCATATATATTCATTAACAAATCGATAGCTGCAATTAACACTACGCTAACTTGAAATTGTCAACTTTACAGAAGAGACGTTTAAAGTGAAAAATAAGATACCTTTCTTAATGGGCGTTTTGTGTAATTCTAGAACTCATTTTATAGCAAAACACAAGAGATTTTGTAAGTTTATAAAAGATAAATAAATAATAATTTTGCATTCTAACGGAAATTAGCCACAAATCGATTTAGCGTAGTTAATTGCTGTTATTGAAATTTTGAATGATATGAATCCTTAAATAACACAATAATGCAAAATTTTAACATGATAACATGAACAACTGATGTAACGTTACTAATAACGTTCAACTTTACTTTCCTAATTAGTCTGTGTTTTGGAGTGAATGATATGCGTCTTTGTAGTTTTAATTGCTATTCTAAGTCATCGTGGCCATGTATTGGTTGATAAGTTGTTAATAGTTTTGACTGTCTAGACATTCACAGTCTTACAAGAAAAATTCGCAAAGCTATGCTTAGTTAAAACAAAAATTTACTCGCTCAGTTGTAAGTCAAAATCCGCCATCTCACCTCGTAATAAGGTTTAAACTAGGAAACTGAATATTTTTGACAGCTATTTAAACAATTCTTAACCACCTCTTAACGCTAAAACAAGTTTATAAGTAAGACTGTTAGTTTCTTAATAGTCTATGCCTTAGCTTAAAGATTTTCCTGTCTCATGATTAGGCCCTACGCATAAGTTATATTATCTACTCCAAAGATCAGTGGCGAAAGGTAAAATGTTCCGAAGTGGAACCCGACACAACATATAGGTACTTATATGCATGAGTGTGGTCTGCAAATTGTTCTAACATAATTAGATTCTATATAAATCTAATCTATATATAAAAGAAAGTGGTGTTAGTTATACTATTTATAACTCAGGAACGGATGAACCGGTTTGGCTGAAAATTGGTGGAGAGGTAGCTTA
Organism: Manduca sexta; assembly: GCF_014839805.1. Taxonomy (NCBI): domain Eukaryota; kingdom Metazoa; phylum Arthropoda; class Insecta; order Lepidoptera; family Sphingidae; genus Manduca; species Manduca sexta. The sequence goes on from NC_051124.1 coordinate 7,393,875, forward strand.
GAACCAGGAGACGGACATAGGATAGGACGTGACATAAGATGTGGTATAAGAAAGCCATATTTGGTATGGAGATAGTATAAGACCCTGGGAAGGTTATAGGCTACTATACCGGGAAAATATATAGGGGGACTTTTATCCCGGAAAACTCCTTCACGCGGGTGAAGCCGCGGGCAAAAGCTAGTTCTGTATAAAGGGAAGCCAGCAGGAATCAGATTATATGGACCCTTCTCCACAGCCGAAAATACTACATTTACTAGAACAAATTAGCATTTGTTGTGTAATAAAATGATGTGTTTCATACTAATAGTATTGCGAGTTTCTTTTTAATTCATAATGTATTTCTATAGAACTATAAGCATAAACACCTCAACAGATTTTTTACAAAATCCGTCGCGTGTTGCGCGCGTCTCATCCATTATCTATTGACCGTGCTTTTTAGTCAAACAAAAATATTCATTTTGGTAATAAAAAGACTCAATGTCAACGAATAGCAATTACCAAACAATGCTCTTAAAACGTAGTCTACAAAAGAACACAAGTTTGGTCACATTATACAGAGACGTTTAGGCAATTTAATGCCTTATCCCTGTGCTGTAAAGTTCAAAATAAGCTGCAACAGAGAGCTTAAAGCTGCCGTCTTTGGGAAGGATGTACATGGCGTGCTTCACCCACGCGCCGTGCTTGTAAAACAATTTAAACAAATATAAAAGATGAATAAATAATACAAAATATAACAATTCTTTGTAAACAAGGCGACAATGTTTTCGGAAGGTCGTAGGGGGCTAATGGGGGTTTGTTTGATTTTTTATAATTCATGGGTACTATTTTAATTTTTTTCGTTTCTCGGTGATGTTTTTTGCTTGCCCTCATTAATGATGCATATCCAATTATTTTTACAATTTAGTACACTTCCAAAACCAGACTTAATTTGTTCTTGTATATATAAGTACGTCTTTACACTTATAAATTGTTTGGACAGGCTAACTACGGCTTATATCACTCTACTTTGACTTAATTACAAAATATATATGGAAAATAAGGAAAATAGAAAACAACGATTAGATTAAAATCTCGATTTAAGCTAAAATAAACACTCATTACGTTCTTAAATCACACTGAGACCTTGGAATTCTTGATCTTGACATAGAGCATTATCTCGAATACATTTTTGATATAATTACAGTACCAGCACTTATTATACACTGTCGCCGTGGTGGACATGAGCCTCTTCCACTACTAAGAAGATTTAGGTTGAAACGCTGGCCTGTTGAAAGAAAGAAAAGAAAGAAAGAAAAAATATTTTATTATTGCACACAAACAGTATAACGTGCACGTAGTAAACAAATAAAGAATAAAAACATAAAAATTAAAAAGAAATGTATTATACCTATTGTGCCAACAATGGGAACCCTCATTCAGCTTCTTGCTGCAGTACCAGTCTAATACTGCAGCGCTGATTTTCAATGAGATACCCCGGGTGACATACGGACACTAAGTAGGTGTATTACGCAAGTGAAGATAAAATATAAATACGTATACAAACATAACATAAACAACGAATACAAGTGAAACGAACAATTCAGAACAAGTCATGAATGCTCATCCAGCATGTTGCATAATTACCCACGCATTATAGAAAATGTTGCGAGTAAACAGATTACTAATTTTGTATTATAACTAGCTGTGGCTACAACATCGCCTGCGGAATGTAGATATTTTTATTGGAATAAATCTATTTTACGGATTTTATCGTGGTTATTTATATTATAATTTTTCCCGATGTTTCGAAGATATTCGAAACATTAATTCGAAGATATTAGAAACCTTCGTGGCCACGGGGTGGAGTGACTGCAGTCTTCGAAACGTCAGGAGAAAATATAATATAAAAACTGCTATAAAATCTTACTACTTTGATACTTGTGCTTTTTGTTTCTTTCCATACAAAGGTTGCCCGGAAGAGATCGCTAGTAGCGATAAGGCCGCCCAATGTACACCATAGATTTAAGAAAATGTATTAATCGTGTTTGTGTCTCTCTATTTAACAACGGTTACAATAAAGAGTATTTATTATTATTATTGTTATAAAATCCGTAAACTAGTTAAATATTTAATGTCTAACATTCGCGTAAACATAAAAAATATTAGATCTTTTTAGTTTGTTTTATGTTCCCTCTCAAAACACCTACCCGCGTAGTATCTATAACCCGTGCGACTTAACAGTGAATTTCTCTTACTGCGTTACGAAAACGTACTTCGGACAGCATACAGCGGACGCATATGGCATGCTAGTCTCGTCACTCAATTGCGATAAAAAAAATATATAAAATTTTGTAAAAGAAATATAATTACATCAACTTTTTAGCAAAGGGCGAGGTGCACAGATACGTCGAATAAGTTTTAAAAAAAAATATTCCGTAAGTAGATTACAACGAAATGAACTTTATCCTATGTTACATTAAATAAACCTTAATTTAATAAGCAATTTTGAATGTGTTATTTAGCAGGATACGATTTTATTATATACAATAGATGTTATAGTTACATTCGGCAGTATATTTATTATGAGACGTTTCCTTATTATCTACGACTCGTCTCATTTCAATAAAGTTTCGGACCTAATGAAAAATAACATAAGCGGAGATTTATGTTATATCGTAGCGGTCTACTTGTATTGCGTATCTTTTTATGCTTAATAATATAAAATACTAAAGTAGGTATATAGAAAAACCTAACCTAACCTAACAAAAGAATAACGGAACAATCATGTCCAAGGTTACAAAATATCAACAAAGGACAATAACATCCATAAGTACTAATCAATTTCATACTATTTTTGACGTAAAAACTTTGAACGCGCCGTCACCAGCGGGGAGTGCGGCCCTAACACGCGTTAAACAGCCCAAATCACTATTTGTACACAAACTGTCGGCCTCTACATTACCATTAGCACTAACAATACAAACAATACAACGCATATAGTGTGCCATTGTTTAAGATTGTGAAACCATTAAAAATTTATTGGCCAAGTGACGGAGAAACAAGATCTGTACTGGGAATTGTACGTGTTTGTTACGGATTAATTGTTGGACCCATTGTTGGCGTGCAGGTAATGTAGTGTAGGACAAAGAATAAATTAGCGATGTTGTTGTTATTGTTTTGGCTGATTTGCGAATCGATAATGAAGATGAATTGCATTTGAATTTATAATGAACATCGATATGAAAACAAGAGATGCGACATACTTTGTTTATAGCATATTATTATATTCTTTATGAATTATTGTTTGGTTTATCGGTGAACGAAAACATCGTGAGGAAATCTGCCAGAGAAGTTCTTTTTGGGAATTTTGAGGGTGTGTGAAGTCTACCAATCCGCACAAGGCCAGCGTGGTGGACTAAGGCCTAATCCCTCTGAATATAAGAGGAGGGCCGTGCTCAGCAGTGGAACAGTATTATAATACAGTCGATACATTATTTATCATCATTATATACAAATCTTTTATTCTATTCTTCTTGCTTATGACTAAATTAGTTGAATGTATACCTATGACTAATAATATATAGTTACAATATAGCTTCTTTAAAAAAATCGTTCGTCTTTTGTGCCTATCTTTTTCGATACTAGCTTACGTATATTTTCTTCTCCTTTCTCTTAAATCGATCAGAAGCTCGCGTTTGCGTATTCTGCTGACAAAAATAATTCACATCTTAGCAAAGTTCAGCAGAATTTGCCAGTTTCTGTACAGCTTGGCAGATGAATGTAAACAATTCTATAAATTTAAGTATTTATTGTCTGAAAATCCGTCCTACCGTTTTTACGCACAGTTCAAGTCGTAAACGATAATCGATTGAAAAACACCTTCGTTTTATAGCCAGCCATGTGAACAATTAGTTCCCGATTTTATTCTCGACCGTATCGAAAAAAAATTATGGTTAAATTTACTTAAACACGTTTTGTCACTATCGCTACCCTTTGAATATTCAAGCACGGAATATTGAAAACTTTTTGCGTGCAGTTTATCCAATTTTCGACCTTAAGCGTTTGCGATATAGCTATCGTTTCGTTTTAGGATTGAATGTTGTAATTTTGCTATTTGCAGTTCACATGATTGACATTTTATGTAGCGTTCTAAACGTAATTTATGTTTTTATCATTTCGCAGAAGAGTTGTTTCCGTACCCTTTGTGTGGGCGTTTTATGACATTTTGTTAATTTTGCTTTTAAATCTGGTGACACCGTTCGATTGAAGGTTTTATTGATACCGTATTTTATTTCGTAAATGCACACGTGTATATGAATGATGTAAATTTTGTAAATACTAATCTCAAAACGTATATTTGTGAAAATGTTTCGAAGTTTAACAGATTCCTAAGTCAAAAAATGTTCCTAAGTCACAAAAAAAAATTTGATACACTACTAGTTAGATGGACCACATTCTAGATTAATGTAGATATAGTTTTATTTACCCGAAAAAATATATACGGTGGAAATTTTGTTACGCTAAAAGTTAATAGGATCGAGGACCGCGATGACTTAATTGTAATAATAATGATTCATGTAATGTATTTTGACTTATTTATTTATTTATTTAAATATGGTTCTCCAACAGTACACATATTTCTTGTTTATAACATAAAAGTATTAAAGTTACATTCTGATGTGAGTACCAATTATAGGAGTACACAACACTCACAAATTAATACGCAATGTTGAAATTTTACAAAAAAAGACAAATTAAAACTAAAATCTACCAACTAATAATTACAAAGCAAACATAACTATGATATAGATCCTTTTATTAATTTGTACTTAATGCTGATTTATTATGTTTCGATTATTGAGGGTACGCATTGATAGTGGGATTAGTTTAAGTTTTGTTTAAGGTGTTCCAATATTTTTTTCTTGTAAATGTTTTGTGAATCATGAAATATGTCTGTACTAGGGTTGATTTTATTAACATATTTGACTTATCATGAGTACAACTAAGTGCGCCTACGTGATGAATACAGTAATATTTTTTTATTTATTTCAATATTATTTAATAAAAAAATATTCAGTAAAATAAAATTTCTAGTTCTTCCCATTACTAGAATATCGGTAACAATCTTCGATATTTTCTATACTAATATTTTGAAGATAAAAGTTTGTAATTTGGTTTGTAGGGGCAAATCTATAGAACTACTAAATTGATCTAGAAACTTCTTTTACTAATAACAAGCTACATTATTTCTGAGTGCTATAGGCTATTTATCCCGGGGAAATATTCATCCTAGAAAATGTTACACGCGGACGGAGTCGCATGTAAAAGTTAGTAATCGATAAAGAATGAAATAGTTTAGTGCAATGATAATGGTGTTTTTGTGTTGACGCTGACGAAGTTGACACGGTTTTAAAATGTAATGTGACCTAAAATTGTTTCTGGGAACGATATCATAGCTTATTGTTTTGATTTCCGCTGATATTGACTTAATTGATTTGGTCTAGCATATTTCGATAATAGTCTATCTATATTGATGGCTATCTATCTATCTATATTGGTAGTAGGCCTCTTATATGTGAGAGTCCGCCTGGGTAGGTACCACCGCAATATCTATTTCAGCCGTCAAGGAACAGTGTGTAGTCATTGTTGTGTTCCGGTCTGAAGGACATTGTAGCCAGTGTTACTACTGGACATAATGAGACTTATATCTCACGCCTCAGGATGGCGAGCGCAGTGGAATGCCAAACAATATTTTGTATTTCAAGGTGTTGCATGGTGTTTCTACTGTTTATGGGCGGTCGTATGGGCGTCGGGCGAACGGCAAGCTCGTCTCGTCATTTACAGAAATAAAAAAATAATACAAAGTTATACATAAACCCTTCTGCCTCAGTGGCAAAGTTGTATTACGGTACAACTGCAGTGCTGAGGTCTCGGGTTCAAACCCCGGGTTGAGTAATATTAGTAATATAATATGATAGGCTTGCCATATCGCATCATGGGACGGAATAAATATGGCGGAAAGTGGGTGTACCAGTTGCGCCACTTTGGCGATAAAAGGCGTCAGGGTCTGTCAGTCTTGACCACGTATAAATTCGAAATCATTAGGATCTTGTCTTGAAACCTTAAATTCTCGAATCCTTGAATCCTTTTCTTGGCATCTACGAGAATAATTACGTTTTTTTTTGTTAATTACTTACTGAAGCTGTTGTTTCGTTGTCCGTCTGAAAATCTTTAGGGGAGCCGACGCATAGCAATGGACTTTATGTGGCTGATGATAATAGTAAAAGCTGTATAACAAATTGACGAATAATGGACTCTTAAGGTTATAGCTTAAGGTCCATTTTTGATACATTTTGTTTCACCTTTAATCTGGGTAACTAAACAAGTATTAACAAGTAAAGAATTTAAATTCACGTCTAGTTAGTGATTAGTTCTCGCAGTTGAAAGAAAAACGTAAAAATAATTAATATGCATGGATATTTCGGCCTTTAAAATTTAATACGACGAAATTTTAAAGGCCGAAATATCCATGCAACTGCGTTTTTCTTTGAACTGCGAGAACTAATTACTAACTAGAAAAATGGACCTTAAGCTATAACCTTAACATGTAAATACATTTAAAGATTAAGTTAAGTATTTTTATTTTTATTTCTTTTAACGACTAAAATAATTATTGCACATAATAATCTTGGTACTTTCGCTTGAACTAAACAACATGAATATTTACAATGACATACATGTATGAGTTAGAAGAAAGTACATATTAACATTTCTCCAAAAACCAACATCGCCAAAAGGTTCTAATTAAATAAAATAATAGCTGAACAAAAACTCTGGAGTAGCATCAAGTAATCATTGGCATGTATACTTAAAATTCTTAAACATCGAACACATGTCAAGAGTCATCCAACCATTACGCGTTATCTCACGCGACCTCACTTATGATGCCAGATAATATCCACTTACAGTTTTCGTGTTACGTGAAGTAGGGCCCTTATTTTGTACATTTCAGCCGCTGCGTCGCTGAAATAATATTAAAAATTAAGCTGCTTTCTGATGTTGCATGACGTTGCAGTTTTAATAAGTGTTGTGTACGTTCCAAATAGTCTGCCAATCCGCACTAGGCCAGCGTGGTGGATTAAGAACTAATCCATCTCAGTAGCAGAAGAGGCCCGAGCCAAACAGTGGGACAGTATACAGGGCTGATATTATTAGGTACGTTCGAAATATTTTATCTCATTATATTTATTAAATGAGTAATTTTTATATTGCCATTACTTAAACTGCATTTGTTTAATAATATATTTACTTTAAATAATTCCGTATTTATATCGTAAATTATAATTATCGCCGTAGTATCTATGTTAGAAAAATTACGCATCGGATTTTAACATTAACACTGTTGGTCATTAAGTTTAAATTACATAAAAATAACATCAATATTATGCACTTCATATTTGTTAAAGTTTAATAAGTTACCATGCTCGCGGCTTCAAGACTTTCTTGCGGTTAAAAGGTCAACTATAATATTTTATGGAATATCACGGCAAACGCCTATATGTTAATCAGGACATGACCACAATCATCAGCCACATGGCACCCACTGCTGAACAAAGGCCTCCCCTAAGCCCATTAAGAGGCTCCTTCGTATACTAAAAACATCTTCAGAAATATACATTAATATTGATTATCGCTCCCCTACTTTCCACCCACTCCATAAGCTCATAACACTTCGGCGATAAACGAGTGAAAATGTTCACGACGTAGGTGTGTTTATTCTATTTTTAAACTTGAGGGTTGGGAACGTTGTTTTTGTAAAACGCGATAATGTTGCGAAGTTTTTAAGTGAATAATTACGTGTGAAACACATGAGTGCGTAACGTTTATGTTATCAAGATGTTGAGATGCTTCGTAAAAAATGACTAAACTGATTATATTTAAGAACTGTACTTACATATGTAGATTCTATATCCAAATTCATATTAATTTCATCATTCAAATATTAATTTTGATTTCAAAACTGAATATCACAAAAAACAATGTAGTTTTGTAGAATCTTAATTTCAATTTTGTTACCAAATTCATTTTAGTTTCTTCATTTAAAATTAATTTTGATTTCGAAACTGAACTTTACGAAAAAAAAAGTCTACTTGAGTAGGTACCAGTGGCGAATGGTCCGTAATATAACCTTATTCCTGGCAGCTTTTCTTTCGTAATTTATATTTATTATTATTCACAGGAACATCAACAGTTTACAGTTACAATTAATATTGGTTCAGTTTTCTAAGTGTGCATTGCTAATTGTTCTTATGTGCTAACCAAATAAAGATACCAACATTCACAAATACACTTATTACGAACAGAATTTATATAAATTTAATTACCATTATAACGATTTGCAGACTACATTTATGCATAATTTCAGTAATTATATGTTGTGTCGGGTTACCTTTTGGAAAAATGCAACCTTCACCATTGGTACCAACGCAACCTCTATTATAACCACCAAGTATTTACCACTTGCCTTAGGTATTGCAGGGTGGTCTCAAAAATACTTTCAATGCCACCCATTACACATCAATCAGTAATATTACTAATTGTACTCAAACAACACGATTCTAACAACGATAGATTGAAGATTTTAAAAAACACTTAAATTTGATCAATAATTGTCATTAATGATAAATTGATTCTGTTGTCTTATCTGTTACATTAATTGTCTTGTACTTGGAAAAAACTTATTAAGGATAAGTTAGGCGCCTCGCAGACGCCGTTTTCTTGTCGGAAAACATAAAATTATTATGAAACCGATACTAATTTCTAAATCTATAGTATGTCGTATCTTTGACATATTTTGTCGCAATGACCTAGATAATAATGATTTACATTTGTCATATATTATTCGCGACATCGCCTGTGTGGGTGTTCTTTGCCAGAATATAAGCCTATTGTGAAGTTTTTCGACATAAAATTAGCCTGTAACATTAATTATAAACTTGGTGAATTCATAATAATGTATTGATAAACCTTTGATCACCAAAGGGGTAAACACATACGCAACTAGTGCATCAATTTTTCTGCCATGTGTATTGCGACCCGTAAAATGATAGAGAACCAGGCATTTCAAGCACAAGCTGTATTTGTATATTTTTTACTTCAATCGTCCTAACCTGAAATCTTTGAAGACACATCCAAATATCTTTATAAACTTTCGCATTTACAATGATCACCATCAGCCGCAGGATGTCCACTGCTGAACATGGGCCTCCCCCAAAGATTTTCAGATCAACCTATTGGAAGCGGCCTGCATCCAGCGACCTCCTGCATTTTTATGAAGTCATCTGTCCATCTCGTGGGTGGACGTCCGACTCTGCGCACCCAGTAAGATATATAGAGTGAATTGTTTAGTCCATAATTTATGAGTAAGTATGATGAGTAATTTACATACAGATAAAAAAAAACTCAACTCTTTGGAAGCAGATGGCTATTCAGAGGCCGTTATCAGCTAGCACACGCCTCTATAACGACCACCGCAGATATGACGGAAAATCCATCATGACTCATTAATGAGAGAGTAATTCCAGAATTAGATGGTGTGTACTTTTATCATGTTTTTGGTTCCACAAACCATCGTACATTTTGTTTTACGGTCACTGATTTAAAATAATATAGTTTAGAGTATATTATGAAATCTCTGAAATAAAGATATTGCAATTAATTGTTGCCCTACTGTAATACAGAGTTTTTGCGGATTTCTGATCTCCTTAAGATCTACGTACCTATTTTTTAAAATTTCAAACGCCTCATCCCTTAAAAGGAAATTTCTCCATCAACAAATCAAGGGGAAATTGATACACATAAAAAAAAAAAAATTCACAGCACACATTGAGGTTAAGAGTTCATGACCTATTACTTTCAACACATCATTTCTTCTAGTAAATATAATGGGAATTTATGACAACTTACTTGCTCGCTTCTCTGGCCTACGCTATAGAAATGTTTTTTTTTATTAGTACACGTAAAAGTGAGCCCACTCCACCTGATGGTAAGTGGAGTAGTATTCAGATGAAAGTATTTTTATATGCTAGTTTTTTCTAATTACTTTCTGAATGTTGCGTATGCCGGTATTTGGGACGATATGGATATGGATATCAGCCAATTGTTTACTTAAAACGCTTTCTACACTTAAGGATAAACTGTTGGAGTACCTTATTAAAAAAAATATCGAGTAACGAGAGATTTTTACCCGTCTCCATTGTCATATATTTGAAATTATAATGCAATTCTCTTTTCCCATGATATCGCGATCACGCGATGCTGGGCGGCAGTCGATAGCAGCCAGACGCGCACCATACGCCCACCGATCGAGTTACTGTACTGCCCTATCGGATAATTAGCTGACAATATATCGATTAGTTGTGTAATATATTTAAAATATGTTGGGTCTGTTTTAATGATTAGAGTTCTGGTAAAAGATGGCTGATGTGGGGGTATCGAATATTATTTATTGGTTCACGATCTCTGTTCACCCATGGCACAATTTGACAGTAAGAATAGTACCTTCGATCCTTAAGAGATGAAGCAACCTTTGCTGGCGACTATTATATGGGATCAAACTATACTTATCAGTTTCAGTGGAATTGCGTATGCCAGGTGCGGTAGCCTCTTTCCATAACCTTTAACGCGATAGAGTTATGACTACAATGTGTTATTCCCAAACATTTTTTTTTTGTTTTTTATTAGGGCAAATGATTGTAGAAAGGAGTCTTAGCTAGACCTCAATACAGGCAGACCATTATTTAAAAAGTGTTTTTCTATTCTCTTTAGTGCAATGAAACATATGTATTGGGTTATGATTATATTAAAAGACCGTATACACAGGAACTAGTATTAACCGTTGTGTGAAATATAATAAAATAAATGCAGTCCAAAATCTTTCAGGTTTAGTTTGCCTCCAGTATTTCAAAGAAGTATGTGTTTAAAGTGAGATAACACAACAATTTTTATTTTGAATACAGGGCCGTGTGTAACAGTTACTCTGTCCAACCTAACACGTGCAATTTAAAATTAGCATAACACAAATCATTATCTTGTACTGATATGGAAACAGCTTATTTGCGACGTCATCGCGCGACCGCTCTTGGCATGTGTTAGCAAAAAAACATTGTAAGTGGCATACTTGTAAAATTGATCATTCCACTTCACGTATCAAGAGTGTCAGTCATTTTAAATTATGACGCATTTTTTGCTTACATTCCGAGGATTAGCAATTAATACGTGCAGGGATTTTTAACATTCGTTTGCAGAAAGATCTCTAAATGAAACTATACTAAGTGCCTGGTGTTGCAAATGATTTGTATAGAACATGTTTTTACATTCATTTGTAAATTTTATTTATAAATACTTAGTATAAAATATGTCCAGAAAACCTGTATATTAATCTCATGTCAATTCTAAAAACAAGACCACATGGGCAAAATGCAACAAGCGCAAAAATAACAGTTTTTGCGCAGTCCCAATTTCACGAGCTATTTACACCGCATAGGATCAACTCATCAAATGTGACGTTTCGTTGAATTTCGTCGGTGTATCAACTACCGTGTGACAGCAGAAGTCACTCGAATCAAATTTCAAACGATAACACATGGCAAGAATTTTTTCTGCATAATTTGCGTGTGTCCTAATGAATTTCGAAATCTTTTTTGCACTGAATTGCATAGTTTATACGATTATAAGTGTTACCATATGTAGGTTTTTTAATAATTCTTGAAACGTTACTCTTAGAATTTTGAATGTAAGTTATAATTGACTAAAGTCTCATTGTTCCTACATTGTATTTTTTAAATAACAAAGCCAGTTCACGCGTGTTTGCGCCTACATTGTCGCCGCCCGATGCCCCGCCAGGCTACAGTTACAGAACTATTCGGCCAATAATTACTTTGGTAACTTATTCTTTCTATGCCTTATTGAAATGGTCAAAATAGAGGCACGCTTACGATGCACGCGCCATTGTTTGTATGTTCCACGGTGCATTAGACACCGCAGTTTGTCAAAATTTCGGTTTCCATTTCTAAGAACGTTCGCTCAAACATTTGTGAGATGTCGCGTCCAATTCAAGGCCCGTTATGCTTGCGCTCCCTCGACGCGACGTCTGTCGACAGTTATGCATTTTTTTCAACAAAATTTTATGAGAACCAATAAATATTTCAAAACTGGAGCATTTTATAAGTGCAAACTTCCATAGTAGTCAATAACTGTTCTTACTTTCAACGAAGTATATTGTTCTGTTTATTTATACACGGTAGATGAATTACGACTTTGTTTCGGAATAATTTCACTTTTAAAGGTCAAAAGGGTTTCGTCTCATGATTGGAATTGCCTTTTTTATTTTTTAGGAAGCGATAATTTCAAAACCAAAAACCAACGTCTTTTGATTTATATATGAATAATTAAAGAAATATAAACTACACGTTGTTACCATAGAATATAACGTAGAAAATCTATGTATAACGTAAACCAATTTCGTACAAATGATGTGTAAAATTTATTAAATAGCCCAGTGAAAGTAACCAACCCTTTCCCTACACTATTTAATAGGGCGTTGCGAATGAGCCAGAATGCAAACGGCATTTCACTTTTACATCCTAATTACCCTTTATGTTACAAAGACAACTCTTTCAACCTGAGAAAATAGAATTTATGGTTTGTCCTGTTTTGCGCGGAGGACACAAAAGTCAAAGATACCCATTGTCTCTAATGTACCAGATAAATGCAACTCTTCCTTTGAGTCATTTAGCGGTCCCTTTAAACAGTTACTTGAATAACAGTTTGGACAAAACGGTCTCTGTTACGGTACGTAAAGGGTGAAAGAATAATAAACAATTTTATAACTGTTCATATTAGAGAGAGGAGAAATTTTAACTAATTTCAACTTTGTTTACTCGGCTTAAAGATCAAACTGAATTAAATGAACGGCTAATTAAACGTCGCAAATAACCTTGCAGATGTTATTTCGGCGAAATTGCGAACATTTACGCGATTTTCACATTTTATGATACGGTCCTAATGTTCGCGTTTGGCAAACCCTTTGGTTATAAACTTTTTTGTTAAACCGTTAGTTTTTAAAACATTTTGCACTTGTCTATTCTTTGTGAGGTTTGGCAATGGATATAGCCAAAATAATGGCAAAGGGTTGTTTAGCAGCTAACGGTGTATTTGCGATTGCAAGAAATTTGTTTTTTAATGTTTTTAGACTCTTGTTATAAATCTGTTCGTTTGTTTGTGTTTTCAGATGTAATTATTTGCTTTTTTTCTTTTTAACAACATTTCTATACAATTTATGTTTTAAAGGGTTTCGTAGCAAATTGCTAAATGGCAATCTTTTAAACTGGCAAACGCAATGTTTTTTTTTTTCTATTAACATTTATGTGCTTTGTTATAAACGTGTACAGGTGATTTTACCTTGCACTATCTAAATAGAAATGTATTCTTATATATAAATTTATCCTCATAGGAACTATAAAACCGATTTTAAAACATTTGTCATTAGTCCACTTTTATCCTGTGAAAAAAATTCACACGGGTGGAGCCGCAAGCAAAAGCTACATAATATAAAAGATTATTTTAAGTTATTATTATATCCTTAAAATAAAAATAAAGTCACATCATAATCAATAAATTGTTATGGTACATACCTGCTTAACATATTTTACAATTGTAATAATAATAAATTATGTAATTGAGTCTCGCTTATATTTGAAACTACTAAGATAAATTAATTTTAAAAGTATTAAATTCATCTAATTAATGTATTCGATATATGTTCCCTAATAACAATATCACAATACCCGTATCTAGGAGTGAACCTTTAGCCAGTTTAGACTGTGGAAATTAAAAACTAACCTATTTGTGTTCCTCTATCCAAATCCAATGTCAAATCAGTTAATTACACCTGTATAGTCATGTTATATAAATTGAAAAAGATCAATATTAAATTATATCTCTAAGTATCATAATAAAAAACGATTAAACTGAAAATCGTAATCGCTCTATCTAGCTTAAAAGCGTTTTACTTTTTTAACCTGACTCGTTAAATGACGTCGATGAACCAAATAGTGTTCTATGTACCAATGTTGATATGCTATCTACTGGCGAAGGCATCCTGAAACTGATTATTAATAACGAATATTTTCATCAAAAATCCTAGTTTTAGTTATTTGATTTTTGTGATCATTTTGTAGCTTAATACGAATATGGCCTATGTGTATTTCTGACTGAAAGTATGATGCTGCCGCTGCGACGAATTCTCTTAGAGTAGTAGTAGTTGCATTAGGGCGCGTAAATGAAAATTACTTTTTATTAATATTTATTTTATTCACAACTTACACTTTTTATTTTACATCTACGGCTCAAGTAATTTATCGTAAAGTGTTATTTCCGAGTAGATAAGTATTTTGTTTTCTTTTAGTGACGCAGTGTTAAAATGACCCTGTATATGTTAAATATTTCACAGTTTGGAATGATAATCGTTTAAAAATGTTATATTTTTAATGTTTAAATATTATATATTAAGTACTGTGTTCTTGGATATTTACTTTAATAGCAACAATATTATATTAGGTTTTAGGGACCTATAAAGATATTATAAAAGTTATAAATAAATAAATTATGACAAGAACAATTCAGCAATTCTAGAATCTCAAATGCAGCTTCCAATATTGAATCATCACGGTTGGTTTTCTCACACAAACATCCATACTCTACAAATATTAATTCTAATATAATTTTTTTAAAAATTATGCGCCTTTCGCTTTCACACGACTATATGATTTTGGTTAAATTTAGTACTGGAAAAAGATACAACGGTGAAGGAAAACATCGTGAGGAAAGCTGCACACCTGAGAACTTTTCTATAGAAATTTCGAAGGTGTGTGAAGTCTACCAATCCGCACTAGTCCAGCGTGGTGGACTAAGGCCTAATCCCTCTCAGTAGTAGAGGAGGCCCGTGCCCAACAGTGGGACAGTATATAATACAGAGCTGATATTGATATAGGCCAGTCTTTCATGTCATAAGGTTGAAAATGCGAGAAAAACTAATTACATCCCCAAAGCAACAGTACCCATAAGTCATATTTTAATATTCAACCGTTTCACATTACAACTTAATTAACATCGTCCTTTATTGTAAGAAACGGTAACAGTGCCGACGTCTTCAAAGAACTTTATTAGTCTAACGGAAAGAAAGTAGCTGGTTATAAAGCAATAGTTGGATCATAAACCCTCTACAAATTGTACCGTAACTAACTGTTAATAAGGATACGAGAAATGGTACCGTTTGAAAATGGAGTGCAAATATTGCTGTTTTTTATTTGCGAACTTTCCTTGTTTATTGCTTAGATAGTTTAATTTTTAGAAATTTTGTTCTTGTGTACCGTTATTAGATGGGTTTGTTTTAGTTTCGTTGAGTTTTAAGGGTGATTTTTAATTTTTACGTTCGATAGCGTGAAAAAAGCGACGATAGCTTTGTTAGTTGTGGAACGGACGCTCATTTATTTATTGTTATTAAAACATTTGCAAATATGTCTATTTTCATGAATTTTTATTGATTATTGAATGATATTTCTCGAAGCTGTCGATGGTGCATAATATATTAAGATATATCTTTTATATTGAAAGACAATATGACTACTGTTTTATGAAACTAAATGATATGTATACCAAGAGCAATATCATCAATAATTTAGAATTACTCATACTGCAAGGCATATTTCGCTCGTGTGTCTGAAATACCAATGATATCAGAATGAAGATCTTCTTAGTCATCAGATATTAAATCTTACATAGGCCAATAATAACAGTAGCTAAGGAATAGCAACACGAGTCTTAAATATTACAGTTGCATAAATCAGATTTACAATATTTCATATTGTCTCATACTTACATATTAGTTTTAATGACTATATTTTATACCATGTATAATAAACAGTATAACTACATTTCTGAACATTTCTAGATCTCACGGAGCATTGAAAAAGTAATAATGATACAATTCTATGATGTATTTTTAAGCAATTGTCTCAGCTTATGAATATGCTTTCTCGAAATTGTTTTAAACGTTTACCCTAATTTACTTAGGTAGTTGTTTTTTTAAATATACTAATTTCTCCACGGAAAAGACATTTGCGCAATAAAAATTTCACCGGCCTTCAAAATTTCGCTAATAAAGACTGTTTTCTACACGTCTGTAAGCAATTTTTAACCTTTTTTGCAAAGCAAAATATTTCTTGTTTCTTTCCTTTGCTCCGAGCCGCTAATGGCTATTAGTAACTAAGTTTTACAATTCGGAAGTTTACAATTCAATACGACAGTAGGTAGAATGATTTTATGATAGGGAACAAAATTATGTTTATGATCCGCCATTGTTTTGTCTAACATCCACTTTGGAAATTTTTCTTAAAAGGTGCCGATGCGCAGGCACGCTCTATTGTGCTTTTTGTTTTTTTTTTCGTTGCATGCGCCGGTTTTTTAAGTTATGCAAAAATGCGCGTTACCAAGGATTTGGATTTTATGACTTTAGCACTTTGCGCTGGCGGTCTCTAATCCCGAGATAAGAATTTCTGTTTGAGTTGAATGTATTTTTGAAATTCATTATTGTAACATTGTAGAATTCATTCACTTCTTACATCAATTAATTAAACATGTGAAGAAATCTAAGTCAAATATTTTTTG
The DNA here is from genome assembly GCF_014839805.1 of Manduca sexta. NCBI lineage: Eukaryota > Metazoa > Arthropoda > Insecta > Lepidoptera > Sphingidae > Manduca > Manduca sexta. The sequence continues at coordinate 7,410,582 of NC_051124.1, forward strand.
TGTTTGTTCTTCGTTCGTACCAAATTGCCATTATGTGACTTCCCTACTCAAAAGCGTATAATGGAACTAATTTGTTGTTCAAACAGGGGTTCCTTGGCACACAAACATCATTGTACGATATTAACACGACCAACTTAGTTTTCCCTAAAATACTTATTTTATACCTTATCTCTTCAGGTTAAGGTTCAAATTACATGAACTTCAATAAATATGGGAATAGTGAGGGACTTGTAACATCTATTGACATATAACTAAGGTAATTATTCGCAATGTTCTGTTGAATGGACGGCGATAGAAATTAGTCTAGCATCGTGATGTCGTTCGGGTTGATCAGATTAGTTTTAAGTTGCTACGGTTTTAATCAATATTATTTATTGCTTTGTTAATCTCGTATATTATCGCTATAAATGAAATAAAATTAATTCATAAGTATCGTGATATTTTATAACCTACTACCTTTTGCCCGCGGCTCTGCCCGTGTGAAAAAGTTCTCCGAGATATTTTTTTCCTGGGATAAAAAGTAGCCCATTAGCACTCAGGAGTAATTTAGCTTCCTATTAGTGAAAAAAAAATCAAAATCATTTGAGTAGTTCCTGATATGAGCGCGTTCAAATAAACAAGTAAACATACTCTACAGCTTTGTATATTAGTATAGATATCTCACACTAGAATCGGATACTACATTTAAATCTTTCCAATTTTCACTGAGATGATGTTCTATAATTGTGCCAGCCTTACAAAACATCGTCAAATAATATTAAATGCAAATAAAATGTAAGAATTTTTATTATTAAAAATTAAAAGCCTATTAACTACGAATTGAGTATATATTCCGAAATAATTATTAGCATGCATTCAGTTACTTCGCAATAAAATCATTTAAAATACATTATTAGCATCGATGCCTCTGATATTCCAGATGACTAAACTCACGGCCCGCATCTGTCACATAACTGTTAGAAAAACTCATGACAATTGAAAAGCAAATCAACCACGAATAGTTACGCACAAAAGGGAGACAAATTCTCATCCCACAGGATTAAATGCGCAATTTTAAACTACTGAAGTACGGATAATAGCTGAACATCGCTCTACCTACTTTAGTAATTGCAATTGTAGAGCAAGAGAAGCGAAGCAAGTTTGGTGTGAAACGGCATGCCGAGACGAATGTTAGCAATTTGCATACATAAGGGCATGCAGAGGACCTTTCTAAAATGTATATTCCTTGTGATATTGCTTGCTTTAACTGTGAAGGAAAACATCATATACCTAAGATATTCTCTATAGGAATTTTGAGGGTTTATGAAGTCTATCAATCCAGGTTAGGCCGGCGTGTTGGACAAAAACCTTATACTTTACAGTAATAGAAGAAATCCGTGCCCAGCAGTAGGACGGTATTTAATATAGGGTTGATATTATTACATATTAATGTCATTCTGTAATTGAACACACAATCATTTTAAAATTTTAAATCGCTCGAAATACTTCGAGTACCATTCATCATTTCTAAATCAAAATGTCGCCATTACTCCTGTACTTGAAACTTTGTGTGGTCTACGTGTGGGTAGCGATGTTTATTCAAGTCAAAATTGCGTGAAATTGCGTCACATTATGTGTCAAACACGCATTAACAATAGCGAAGTGAGAGCATTCAACACTTCTAAGTGTGACGTTGCGGAAGCGATCCTTATCTATATAACACGACTAGCTTTTGCTCGCGGCTTCGCCCGCGTGAAGGTGTTTTCCAGGATAAAATTCCACTGTTTGATAAAAGTCTTGCTACATATTTTCCCGGTACTTATAGGTTCAAACTAATTTTATCCCCAATCTATAATTTCAGTTCAATCAGTCGAAAATCTAAGAACATTTATACAAACTTTCATCCCCTATTTTATCCCCTTAAGGGTAGAATTTATCAAAATCCATTCTTAGGGGATGCCTACGTCATAGTAGCTTTATGCATGTAAAGTCTTAGCCCGATCCGTCCAATGGTTTGGGCTGTTCCTTGATATATCACTGTCAGTCACCTTTGAGTTATATATTATATTAACAACTGAAGTTAGCTAAAATTGAGTTTCTCGAAGCCGACCACTATTTATGTACTATGTATTTTGAGACTATGCAATTTTGTCGCGTTCGCGATTCACTTTCACTTTTGTTGAGTTTCAGAACGCGATATTAGATCCTCCAACGCGCACGCGAATTTGAACTTTATGCAGCGGTAATAAATTACAAATTGACTCTCCATTTTATTTAGAAAACGTTTGTATGGGAATTAGAAAAATGCTGTTTTGAGGATTTTCCCGGCAATTATTCGAATTTTTCTCACCTTTTAAATCTTCCCTAGACCTCCACGAATAATTCAAGACCAAGATAAGATAAATCCGTTCAGCCGTTCTCGAGTTTTAGCGAGACTAACGAACAGCAATTGATTTTTATATATATAGATGGATTCCCAGTTCGCACGAATCGTATTCCATTGATAGAAAATCGTAAGCATTTTCTTTCGTACACTATCGAACTATTGGGTGTTTTAATTGATCGAGCGATCAGTAAACTGTTGATTTAATCTTGTGATTAATTCGCATTGCCATTCAATGTGAACGAGGGTGAATCACGTCTGACTATTCGGTTTTAGGAGTTTGAATTTTCTAAAATTGTATGTTATTTATAAATTGCAAATTGCAATATACTACCGAACAAGTAAGTGGTTATATTGAGCCATACTTGTAATTACAGTAGTTCATGAAACATAACAAAGTATATCTGACATCTATTCATTGTTTTATACATATTTAAACGTCCTTTATCGCCGAAGAAGTAGGCAGAACTGGTGCACCCACTTTCCGCTGTGTGTATTCCATCCCTTCATTTTGAGAAGAGCGAGACTCTCGCCATATCGGGCATAAATTCCAGACTGCGAGCAGATACTAAATAGAAAACCCAATTTCACTTAATACTAGTACGCTACCGAGGAAGTTTTGATTATTTTAGGTGATACTCAAAGCAACTTCACTGCTATATGTAGATTTAAAGTACTCATTACAGATATAAAAAAGTGCGAATATTTTCACAGATCCCGGCTCAAACTAAGCTCTAAGCGTTGTGTAAAAACTTCGCCCTGGGTGGTCTTGAGTGGCGTCAAGGCGTGTTGCATTTTGGTTTTGTATATTTTACCCCTTATTTACGACTTTGTACTATCAATGCATTTTGGACCTTATCCACAATACTGAGAGAACAGAATATTATTCGATATAACATATTTTGCCTTAACATCGTAACCAAATATTTATTTTCGACTGTCTTTATGAATGAAATTTCCAATCCTCAGAATGTAGGTAAGGCCTGCGAAATGATAGCGTTGTTTTTAAAATATAAAACAAATGAATAGCCTATTTAAAAAGAGCTGGAGTGTTGCTTGACTATCTATTTTCTAGGAAATGTTTTTATATACAAGCATGTTATTACTGGAAATATATTTACCATCGGCTGTACTTTGTTAGGCCGTAAAAATGGGCTCATTGATTTACTTAGGTCCAAATAACTTCCTCTACATGATAATCTAAAATATTATTTCATCTTTAACCAGGCTACCGCTTGACCGAATTCACCCATTCACAGGAGAACTTTTCCCAAGGCCCTAGGCACGCGGTTCAGTATGTATACTTCTTGGTTGTCAATACATATTGAAGCCTATGGGAGCTCCTGATCATCACCCCTCTTTTCCCTCTCCGCTCTAAAAGAGGGTTCCTATCATTCCCCACACTTTCCTCCGCCAAATATTCCCAACTCTTCTCTGGACCCTGCATTCGTAAAGTCGGGCGATTCTAGTATCCCATTTACAAGTTCCCCCGGTGTTGACTGCTGCATATAAAAATAACAACCAAGGTACCCATGGGCGCCGGTAGGGGGGTGCAAGTAGGTGCACATGCACCCCGCTACCCATGAATAAATCACAAAAAATATAAGTTACTGAATAAATCTGCAACAGTGTAAACTATCGACCACAGATATTTTATGATAGAGCATTTTCAAACACCCGCGCGATTTGAATTTGAATAAAAAGCTTTATGATATAATGTACTACAATAGTGCGTAGGCGTAGATGTATCTTCCTAAAACTTATCATGGCGGCGTCCATGAGGGTATCGCATCCACGCTTTCTCGAATTATTGTTAATTTAGTCGATTAACTACTACCATAACTAAACTAAACAAGCGGCGATAGCCTAGTTGGGTGTGGAACGGACTGCCAAGACGAATGTCCGCAGGTTCAAATCCCAAGGGCACACACCTCTGACTTTTCTAAAATCATGTGTGTATTCTTTGTGAATTTATCGTTCGCTTTAACGGTGAAAGAAAACATCGTGAGGGAACCTGCACATCTGAGAAGTTCTCTATAGGAATTTCGAAGGTGTGTGAAGTCTACCAATCCGCACTAGGCCAGCGTGGTAGACTAAGGCCTAATCCCTCTCAGTAGTAGAGGAGGCCCGTGCCCAACAGTGGGCAAGTATATAATACAGGGCTGATATTATTATTATTATATATATAGCTAACCTACTTGACACGATATAAGGTTTGAGCTTAATTCCACGTGACAGATTTACACTTTACCATCTATAACCATTAAACTAAGCCGATTTGTCTCTCAAATATGATAAGTATTGCGCTAATTGAGTCCTCAATCTCTATCGAGTTTAATCCTTGAATATCGAGCATTGTACCGAAACAAAAATACATTAGCTTAGATAAAATGTAATTGACACATTAGGTGCGCACTGGCATCTGCTTCGGTAGGAGGCCGGCTACATCAAAAAAAGGTAAGGATGTGTGTACATTTTAGTTTCTGATTCATAATATAACTTTCATTATTAAGAAATTATCATTTAATACATAATGGTTTCTTATATTTACGCGAATGTTAGACATTAAAATAAAAGTATTTTACGGATTTTATGGCGGTTTATTATATTTTAATTTTCTCCCAATGTTTCTAAGACTTGCCTTCGTGTTTATGGGGCGAACTGAGGTGTTGGTCATCCGCAAAGTTAGTTACAATGGCTACCTACATTTTGAAAGTATACAACTTTCTTAGTCTTCGAAACGTCGGAGAACATTATAACATAAAAAACCGCGATAAAACCCGTAAAATAGTTTTATTTTAATGTCATTTAATACATTTAAGAAACATTTGGTATTTTTTTTAATCGCAGACAAGGTCTTACTTCAATAAAATGCAAATGTATTGCTGTAAGTTATATTACATATAGTCAAATATTGTTCTCAAGTCACATTGTCTTATATAGACTAAGTAACTTTTAACATGATTATAGATTGGGATATTCCCTGATATATATAATATAGATATTGAAGAAAAGTAACATTGGGGTCTTTATTAGAGCTATGGAAGCACAAAGAACAGTTTTTAGAATTTTTGTCTGTCTGTATATTTGTACATGCATCTCGCAACAACTACTGCATGGAATTGAATGCAATTTTCAATGATATAATGCATGAGGTCTAATTTATAATATAGGCACAATTTTATCCCGGGAAAATATAAAGCAGGACTTTTATCCCGGAAAACTTTAACGCGGGCGGAGTCGCGAGCACGTTATTATATCATATGGCAATGGTTGATTGGTGACGTCAGGCGATGTAAGGGGCCTTAAAAAAGCTGTCATGAGTACGATATTATCTATGAAGAAAATATTTGCTATAGACATAATTTGGGGATGACTCCAATTTTTTGGTGTCTCTATGAAATATTTTAGCCATACATATAAGATTGCAAAGGTCAATATCCCAACGCAAATCGAAGCAATCTAAATGTTAAGCTCAAAAAAATATATTCCAGTCTGACAATTGAATTTTTAAACGCCTTCTACTAACCACAATATCCTAACTAAAATAGACTGAAGTGATCTCTCATCTGCCCGCGCCTTTAGAGTATCAGATAGCGTGATAGCATGAAAGGCACTTGTGGCTATAATACGTTGATTACACCCAGGTCCCATTACATTACAACGCCGACACATTAGCCGCTGCTATTTTACGCGCAGTCTCTATGACAAGCGATAGCGGATTGAATTTTTTTTATTGCTTTGAATGACAAGACCCGCTTGTCGTTCACCTGATGGTAAGCGATAAAACCGCCTTTAAATAGTAGAAACACCATTCAACATCTTGAATTACAAAGTAATTGTTTGGTATTCCACTGCGTTCGCCATCCTGAGACATGAGATGTTAAGTCTCATTATGTCCAGTAGTTACACTGGCTACAATGTCCTTCTAACCGGAACACAACAGTGACTATACACTGCTGCTTGGCGGCAGAAATAGTTATTGCGGTGGTACCTACCCAGACTCTGACACATGAGAAACCTACCACCAGAAGAGTGGACCTTAATGGATTAAGGTGCAAATGGTCCACTCTCTTGCCGTATGTCCTGTCTCTTGATGCTGGACTGCGTCGGTGGCGTAGTTGTATTACGGTACGACTTTAGTGGTAAGGTCTTGAGTTCGATCTCCGGTTCGGGGAAAGTAATATGGATTTTTCCTACTCAGTGTTAGCCCATAGTCTGAAATTTGTGCCCGAAAAGACTCGATCCCTATCATATCATGCGAAGTAATACACACGGTGGAAAATGGGTGTACCAGTTGCGCTTTAGTCACGTCTTTTATCCTTCAAGGATAAAAGACGTGAACGTGTATATATTTAGGATTATATATTTAGTATTTAGGAGTAATGTAATACATATGTATTACATTACTCCTAAATACTATACTAATACATATGTATTACATTACTCCTTAATACTATAGGCCATCCCAGGAAAATATCAACCCGGAAATACTTTTCACGGCGGCGACACAATTAATTATTCTTTTAATCGATACCTACTTTCCGCATTATGGAGTCGTAGGTAAAATTTGTAAGACTGCTAACGACACGATTAATTACTATCGATACCTACTTTCCGCAATACTATATTATCGATGCGCAACACGCTATCGCTTACATCGTGCGCCGTATTTTGATATAAGTTTGATAGACGTCGCGTTTCGATAACAGCTGTCACAATACACTTTGCATACTCCTATGTTTATAATATGCGCAGCCTTGCAAGTTCATAATGAGGCCTTTAAGGTAGCCTTAGTATTATACGGGCAAGGCATAATGACCACAGCAACTGATGGTAAGTGGAACGGTCCAATAGAATGTCGACTGACGAGAGATGATTACCCCTTGACAGTCGACACAATTATGCCGGCCTGTTGGAACCAGATATACATACAGGCTGATAATAGAATGTCGACTGACGAGAGATGATTACCCCTTGACAGTCGACACAATTATGCCGGCCTGTTGGAACCAGATATACATACAGGCTGATAATAGAATGTCGACTGACGAGAGATGATTACCCCTTGACAGTCGACACAATTATGCCGGCCCGTTGGAACTAAATATACATACAGGCTGATAATAGAATGTCGACTGACGAGAGATGATTACCCCTTGACAGTCGAAACAATTATGCCGGCCTGTTGGAACCGGATACAGAGGCTGATTCCGGAACGCATTTACGTGAGGCACTATGGCGGGTTTTAACGCCTTCTGTACCATGGTCACTATCCGGGCGGATATAAAATATATCCAACCACCAGCAATATATTTTTATCTATGTTGTTATCTATGTTTCACATAGTGGATTAGCATATTTTTGTATAAGAAGTCTACGGATGCAAAAGTGGTATTGGAGACTTTTTATTAGGATAGTTCATGGACGCTAAAATTATATAGGCTATTATAGGCGAATATTCGAGTAAGTCCACTTCACTGGCCTAGTTCGGATTGGCAGACTTCACATACCCTCAAAATTCCTATAGGTTTCCAGGTTCCCCCACGATGTTTTCTTCACCATTAAAGCAAGTAATCATTCAAACAGAATACACACATAACTTTTAGAATAATGAGAGGTGCGTGCCCTTGAGATTTGAACCTGCCGATATCCGTCTCAAAAATTCGAACTCCCAACATAGCTATCGCTGCCTTCACCTGTACTTAGGCTAACGAAACTAGGTGTGTTTGTTTTAAATAATGAAATCCTCCTCTAATACACGCAAGCGCCTGCGCCACGGAACTAAGCATTAATTAAACGAATTATCTCCATATTAGTATGTAATCTTCATTATAATATCGATTAGTGGGACTTTGTTGATAAATTCAAATAGATCGGTTACCGATTATCGTAATTATGTTCTACATTACCGCGATAATTTCATTTCTGTTGATTGATTATTTTTATACAGAATAAATTATTATTGTCATGACAGATATAAATTGGAAGTAAGGGAATGAACTATTGCTAAATATTTATTTGATCGATTCGCGGTAAAATACGCAATCTCAGCTGCTTATAATCAGCTGGGTTGATGTGTGTGTGCGATGGCGACCGTCACTGCTATCGTCGTCGCGAGCTCGCACCAACTTATTACGGCATGCACCACTGACGCATGCGCTGCGTGTGTTCAATGCGGTGTGCAGCCAGGTTGCTTTATTTTCATGCTCACTGCTGGAAATCGCAAAACACAATGCCAATGGCATTTTCTACAAATTGACTAGATATAAACAAGGTAGGTGCTTTATGAGTACTTAGTAATAAAATATACTATAGTTGTATGTGGAAAATAAATAAATTTCAAAGTTAATTGCTCGAGTTACGACAAACTTATGTCTACGGCAGCAGATAATCTGAGTTTATTGTTATAATCTTTGATAGTGGGTATTTTGTCGAGTTCTTATCATACCTAATTAAGCCTTAATTAATTAATTTAAACGGAATTAATTCTCTAATTGCTAAATAATTGGCGTAGGTATAACAATAGTATATACCTATATCGTAACTAACATATTAGTAAATAGTAGTTCGTTTAGGAGAATTCTTAGCCAATTCATACTATAATATGTGAAGTAAATCTGTTATGATTCCACGACTAAATCATTGAACAAAATTGGGTGAATTGGTACAAAGTATTTTGAAACAAGAATGGATATGTGCTATATATTTTTATCTTGTAAAACTTTGACAAGCAGTCGAAGTCGCCAGCAAAATCTAACAAAATATAAAAGTTTGAATGACAAAAACAGCACATCTTTAAGTGATGTAACATTCGATATTTAAAAATATGATATTATGTTCGAAATATAATATACTTTATTGGCTAGCCTCCTTAGAATGTTCTAAAAGAACGCGACTCGTAAGTCGATGTCGTTTAATTTTGATGTTTGTGATTGGCCGAGAGACAAATGCATCAGTCACGTGTTATTCTCTCAACCAATCAAAATAAATCGTCACGTTTTTTTGCCGCATTCTATGCACGCAGATTTTTTTTCGATATAAATTGTTTTATACTTATTACATTTCTACAAAAATAATTTCAGTATATACTTAAAAATTGGAGTGATACTAAAAAAAACAATTATTATTACCCACTGTCACTGCAAAAATAACTTATCTACATTCAATGTGTAGGACATTGATAACATTTCAAAATATACCTAATTTTATTTAGTTTCCGCATTACGTACCATATCACATTAAATAATCTATAAACACCTTAATATCAAAATCAGTTCACTAATAGCAATACTAGAATGGACCATACAATACATACATACATACTAAGTTGTGTACATAATGTTTTTATTACATAGATAGGTTGTCCGAGCTCAATACTGGCAAGACGAAAGTAAGGTAATTGCCCGACTTGACGGCCAGTGAGCGTGCGGCACTAACATTGTTACGTAACTGTCGATGTATATAATATCCTTTAATAACGAATGTATGCTTCATCTTTTTATTCCTTCTTCGAGCCAATTTGTAATTATATGTACAGGTACGTGACTATAGAAAATAGTGCGCCGTTATTATGTGCCATTTTGTTAGTATATGACGCGTCTATTTGTAAAACGTCATTGCATACATAGAGGTTTAAAATAACTACCCTTCCCCGCTTCACCTCAATTGGGTAAAAAACCATGTATACAATAAGCACTATATTAGACATTAGGTTTCAAAAATCACAACCATCGAACATTCATACAAAATTCAACGCATATATCCGACAACGTAATATCATTATCGGAATCGGCTACATCAAAAGGTTTCGCAATAAATAAAAATATTATACGTTTTACACAAGCTACTGTAACGTCGGGCGGCTCTTTGCATCTGCTGTTATCAACGGCGGCGTCCTTTGATCCGTTATCACATACTTTCAAACTATATTTGCGACTACCTGTATATTGTTTCGTAGGTATATGATATTGTCAGATTATATATTTGATATTTCGCTTCTTCGAATAGAAATGTTTTTGATAATAGAAAGTGTTAAGTGAATAATTGGTTAGGTGGTTTTCCGTGTCAAATACTTAGTTATGGCTGTCGCTATGTGGGAAAATTAGGGCGGAGGCATATGACATTCAAAAATAATACTTAACTCTATATGAATAAGGGTGTTAGTTTACGTGGCTGTCGTACGCTGTCCCGGTTATGCCGCGACATCATTTTGGTCATTTTATTGTACAGCTGAAGGATAATAAAAACAAAATAACATCGTCGAAATTTATTTGAATAATTATCAAACTATTGTTCGCTTCAGAGACCGCAATACGATACTGCATCAACTCATTGAAGATTTATCTGACTATATACATATCTTCGGGTACATATTATGATATTTCGTTTTACTATGTATTATTAAAAGTGGGTCAGTTTTGGCAAAGTGTATTATTATAAACGCAACTGAAGACATAGATTGCTTATGAAAAAAAAAAATCCTTTTTAAGTATATATTAGTCACCACCGACGAGAGAGTATAAGTAAAATAATTATATCCATTTACTACCATTATTCCTACAATATTGAATAATATTATCAGCATATGATTGCAGTGATAACTACTGTTTAGTATATGGTAATGATAATAGTTTTACTATGTTATTTAAATACGATGAATGCCGCGATAGCTTAGTTGGGAATGGAACGGACTGCCGAGACTAATGTCCGCAGGTTCAAAACCCACGCTCCTCTGATTTTACTAGTAATGTGAGTATTCTTTGTGAATTATCGCTTGCTTTAACGGTTAAAGAAAACTTCGTTGGGAAATCTGCATACCTGAGGAGTTCTCTATAAGTATTTTGACGGTATGCCAAGTCTGCCAATCCGCACTAGGCCAGCGTGGTGAACTAAGTAATTTAATACCACTCAGCAGTACAGGAGGCCCGTGTCCAACAGTGGAACGGTATATGATACAGGCATGTATTATAATTTATAAGATATATAATAATATATATTTTATTGATAACAATCGAATATAGCTTTAAGTATGAATATTAGATTAAGACCCTACCTATGCACTAATTCTCAAATAATTTTTCATATAACTATAATACGTATGTCTATATAGATTTTAGAGCCTTATTTGTAAGTGCCGATTGCACAATAGCTATTTGTTTTACACGAAACAGTCAAGGAAATTAGCAAGAACAAACTCACAAATTACCTAGGCAATAAAGTCATACACACGAATTCTAGACCTTGAAAAGCATTGTTTTATTTTAGAATATCGTCATTGTTTTAACTTATCACTGAATAGGTTATATTCGCGTACAAAGTTCATTGTTATATTGATAAACTAAACTAGAGAGGCTAGTCGGCGTTACAAAAGGAACAGTGGCAGTCAAGGCGTTCTAATGCTATTATATCTGTTGTAAACAATAATTTAATATGTTTATGACGTCGGCCCTTTGCGCCATTGTTTTCGTGCGTTGCAATTGTCGGCACTTTTAAGAAGGTAATTGTGTCGATTGTTTTGATTGCTGTGTGCTTAGTGACTAAGCTCGTGTCTGATTTACCTGTGTGGTTCGAAGAAGGTAGTATTTAGGTTATGTTGGTAAGTGCATGATGATACCTCGTGGATTTTTTGCGTCATTCCAATTCTAATGTAGTTCCGGACAGATACGACCTGGTGAACTTCAAAAAAGGGCTTATTTCCACCAAAAAGGCAGGCAACGCATCTCTATGCCTCCTGGTATTGCCGTTGTTTAGAGTCGGCGATAATCACTTACCATCAGATGAACCGAGTGCTCCTTTGCCCCCTAAAACATTAATAATTTTTATTTGTCTACAAGACTTTTTATTGTTTATATGATTTATAAAACCTAATTATTGCCTCGGTGGCGTAGTTGTATTGCACGTCCGGTACAATAGCGCTCTGAGGTCCTGGGTTCGAATCCCGGGTCGGGCAAAGTGATATTTGGGTTTTTCTGCTCAGTATCAGCCCGGAGTCTGGAATTTGTGCCCAATATGGCGATAGGCTCGCCCCCTATCACATCATGGGACGGAACATACTTGGCGAAAAGTGGGTGCCCTAGTTGCGCCTCTGCATACCCCTTCGGGGATAAAATGCGTGATGTTATGTATTATGTATTATTCGCGACAAATCTCGCGGACAGTTGAGTTTTAAACATAAAAATTGGTAATTTATCAATTTCAAATATTTCAATGCGATGTGGATAATATATTGTAGAGTAATGATTTATATGGCGTACGCATTGATACCTATTACTACATAATTTAGATATTATATTTTTGTCACAATTTACATGGCGTATGCATTAATTAACCTACATAGTATGTGAATATATCATTTCAAATATCCAAAAAACAAATACCAATTATTTTTAACCGTCGACACTAACAACAATGATTACTGCCGTCCTAAAGCTTATGCCATAGTGTCCAATCGTGAACACAGTTTAAAAGAAAAGACATGCCTTTGATCGTCAGTTTCGGGCGCACAATACTGCGCCTACTCTAACATTGTAAGAATGAATCTAAATATAATAAACAGCAGCTTCGCGTTTGACCATGAAAACGTGACGATTCTATAAAAAAACCGTTGTAAATGTCTTCTAATCCTGCTAATTAGGAATTCGACGTTTATACACACGGATAATGTTCTGCCATAATCTATTATAGCCCACAATTAGTAGTCGAGTTCATGACAATCGAGTTGTTTTTATGGGTTACAAATTATGAGTGACATATGCGAATGGATAGGTTATACATATTTTATAAATCGACGTTATGAAATGCGACTGGTTTGCTACAGTATTTCGTGTGTACTGAGTCTTTAGAAAATTCATATAGATTGAATTATGATTGAAAGTCTAATAATATTGATGTAATTTTTTTATAAATGAGAATAATTAGCTCTCATAATGTTGTAATGAATTTTTAAAAAGGTTATTCGAACATTGAATTAATATGGCACACATAGACCAAATTAGACGACATTTTGCAACATTTATTATGTATATATGCTATATATGCCCGAAAATGTAGTGACACACTCTGACATACTCTGACACGCGCGGCGCCATGAGTAACATTTGCACGTAACTTGTCTAGATAAAATATCATTCAACGTACTTATCTGGGTGTAAATTAAGAAGTATATTGAAGGTATTATGACACGTTTTTATGCCGTACACTCATACACGGTCTGTTTACCGAGGAATGTTCTGGATTTAATTCGGTACAGATAAACTAAATTGTTCAGTAAACTGATTAAACGCTTTACGTTGTTTGAATAGTCGTTTTATATTTGACTAAGAATGTCGTTCTCTATAAATAATAGTGGAAAAATTACTCCTATTTTAATAAATGTAAAATACTTCTTACAATAATATAAATATAAGTAATCACACTAAGGCCTTCCCTCGAGTAAACGGTCTTGAGCATTCGTTTCCAATGCAGATTACGGATGCGAATATGGAAATAGTCACGAAAAATCACTAGAAATAATAATTTTACATATTTTTGGAAATTTTAATCTAGTGAAATGTTCCTTATTTAATTTTCCTTCTCAACGATTCGTTATTATAGTTTTGATTTAAAATTAACATGATGTGTACTTCAAGAGAAAGGACACGGAACCAACAATTTTAGTGTCATTACCATTACTAAATTAATGAAACAATATCCACATTATACAAAATTTTAAACAACCAATATATAATTATTGAACAGACATGTTCTAAAAACACAGGTAGCTCGCCGTTTTGCTGGGGCATCGGCTCACTGTACATTTTCGTGTAAAGCAAATTACATAGCCCTACTGTTGGATATAACCATGTTTCTCTTATTCGAGGGTTGCTATTACGACTGGTCTGCTTTCTTGGTCGGTGGAAGGATATTAACAGAGGCGGTTTTAGGGGAAGACGAATCGGGAAACCGCCCGGGGCCTGGCGCGGTGCCTTAGAGGACCTTTTTTATAATCTTACCAACAACACTGGTAAAACCGGGGCCTTTTTCTTGCTTCTCCCGCAGCCTCGCATCGTTCTTTTTGCTTTTCTTGGGCCCCGTGGGGTAAGACCACCAATGGATGTATCCGGACGGCTAGCGACCGCCACACACAAGGTGTAAAGCCCTTAGTGACTCATGTAAGTGTATCTCGTTTCGAAATTAACTTCTTGTGTATATCCAGTTTCAAACAGGCCGGCATAATTGTGACGATTGGCGAGGAGAACACTATCGTCAGTCAGGCACTATTTGGACCGTAGTCGGCTTACATAAGGTGTAGTCGGGTTACTTTACCAAGCCCGTCATAAAAGCATATTAACACCAAACAATATTGCGTAAGGACATGTTCATGATGAATTTATAGTCTATTTTATTTCTAGTTAATTTAAATTCAGACTGCCTCGTTGGTGTAGCTGTTTTACGATGATTGTAGTGTTGAGGTCTCGAGTTCATTTCCCTGGCAAAGTGGTTTTCGGTTTTTTTACTCATTATCAGGCCGGAGTCTGGGATTTGTGCTCGATATGGCGATAGATAGCTACACACGGTGGAATTTGGGTGCAACTGTTGCTTGTTTTTGTTGTTTGTTTATATTTATAAAGATAAAAGGCGTGTGTGTGTTAATTTGAATTCAACCCTATGCATTCATAAAAGAAGTAGTAGTAGTATTAATCCCGCGGACTTTCAGAATGCAACTAACGTAATCAAAACCAAAGAGGTAACAGTACAAAACACCTCGAAATCTAACGAATTTTATAAGATATATGTATAATATTTCTTATCATACTTCAAGCATCCACATTTTATTTAGGCACTGTCTAATGCCTAAATACATAAAGTTAAATTTATTCATTGACATTAGATTATAAACAATGAAAACATAGCATGCCCCAACATAATTAACTGTTAGTGCTATAACTACGCTGTTTGGTGGTAAATTTCCTCAATTATAAGGCAAAAATTTGGGTAATAAACTATTCAATTTGAATAACATTATAATACCAGATTTTACTATTAGCTGACTCAATCCGAACATGAGCCTCTACTAGTGAAGGAGTTTGGACCTTAGTCCACCACGCCGGCCTAATGCGGGTAGGTAGACTTCACATACCTTCGAAATTCTTATGTAGAGTTCTTAAGAGAATTTGCTCGCGATGTTTCTATAAGCCATACTTAAGAGATATGCTGTATAATTTGTTATAGAAGTTTTGTAATTAGGTATATATCAATATGTCATCTGCTAATCAAAAAAAGATTGAACAAAAATTTTACTTAAACGATAGACTATAGAGTTTCTTCTGACTCTTCAGTATTCAGTATTATAGTTGTAAACGTACCGTACGTTACTAGAGGTTAAAACGCCTCCTAAGATCATAATTTTGTCACCCGCATTGCTATGGAGGGAAGCGGACAATTAATATTTCCAACTCCTCCCTATCTTTCTATTTGATTAATTTCGTTGCGGGATAATGACATATTAGTTTTCCCTGAGACTCGCCGAGCTTCACTGCTCGGTGTCATAAAATACGTGCCACTGCTGCTCCTGGCTTACAGGAGTTGTAGTGGTGGGTGTGAGGGCGGGAAAGTCTCGTCTCTTCAGTATTTGATGTAATCGGGATTTTATCTCTTATCTATTTATGAGGGAAAATACGATATTAAAAATTCTGTTTATACTATAGAGAATATAATCTTATGTAGTATTTGTATTCTCTTTGGAGTATAATATGGAGAATCCAGTTGTTAACGCATAAACTTTAAATTGGTATGTTTTTTATGCGTCATTAACGAAACTATCTAGATCTGTGTAATCTTGCAAAATACAAGTCATTATTACTAGTAACAATGTTCTATTTAGTGTTCGATGTCTAGGTTGTGGCTCTAAATTTTTTTTCTTGGCTCCACTAATACTGATATTAGTGGAGCCAAGAAAAAAGAAAGTTATGTTTACCTAATGGATCATGTACATATAGGTGGACGAATCCGGTTCCAAGAGGCCGGCATAATTGTGTCGACTGTCTGACAATCATCTCTCGGCAGTCGACATTCTATTGGACTATTTTCTATCAGGTTCAGGAGGTTGACTTAGACATGTCCGTTTAAAAAATTCGTAGAAAAATTCAAATCAAAATTTATCGTAAAGTATCGTAAATCCTAAATAATAAAGTACAAAGAATAAATCAATTGTAAACATGTTAATACTGAACCCTTTGATGACTCGTTAAGATCTTATCGATAATGTATTTCAACATGCTAACTAGCGCTTTGATGCTCTGAAGCGATTTCAACTGGTTTTAATGCAGTTTATAGTGTTGTTTATGCAATTTTGTTTGTTTAATATTGAGAAAAAATTGTTATATTATTTAAATTTATAGTAAATAATATACTGGTTGTCTTTTATAATTATAAGCACTTAAATAGTACTTTTCGGTATATATAAGAGTATATAAGAAGATTTATATGCCCTAACTATTATTCACAAATATTATTGCTCTATGTAGGCAAAGCATATTTAGTCGGTACTTAAAACTGTAGCAAAATTTCAGTTTTTAATTTAACTACATACTTATATATTAAAAAAGTTGAGTACACAGAAAAAAATACACAAAACAATAATATGAACCCTTCAGTGCACTAGTATTATATTTTATATTATCTATAATATTTTTAAAGCCATTCTTAAGCAACTGTTAATCTTAAGAATATGTCCACATTATTAATAATATAATATAATAATGAAAATGTCAGCCCTGTATACTGTCCCACTGCTAGGCACTGGCCTCCTCTACTGTGAGGGATCATTACGACACCCACATTATTACAATTATATAAACGTGTGTTAGTGTTGTTCGATACAGTACAATTGTCAGCGCCCAATATCAATAATACATGGAAAAAATACTGCATGAAATCAAAATCAAATGGCAAATCAAACGTCAAAATGACAAGTGCCTAATTGCAGTTGCCAAATTATTGCGCTATAATGTGGACAGAGCTTTGCGTCGTCTTGAATAATATGTATATGACATTTGACAATAGTGTGACTCCAGCATTAGAATGAATGTTTTTTCTTCGACGTTTTTAGACGGCACTATATACTAATGCGGTATAGTATCTCAACCTTACGGTTATGAGAATAGAGACTACAATGGATCGGTTATCGAAGAGCAAATAGGAAATAGTACAATAAATATTTCAACAATGACTACGTTTCAATGTAGAGGCATTTATATGAAGCGTAAAATACGTCATTTGGGATTTTTCAAACAGCACATGAATTGACAATTATCATAACTCAAATAAATATAAAACATAATTCGACAATGACACATTATCATTTATTTTTATTATAATAGTTTATATCTATTGTAATTGACATATTATGAAATCTAACGTCTTGAATAAATAAAGAACAGAAGCTGTTAGCAAACAATATTACGTACGCACAAAGATAAAAACGACAGGAGACGTATGTTAGCTGCCGATTACGTAATATGAGTTATGAATTCTGTAAAAGGGGATTTTGAAATGTAAAAATTACTTTGGTCGGACTTTATCCATTTTATTTTTATTGCTTTGAATGACGAGACAAATTTGCCGTTCGCCTGATAGTAAGCGATACGATCGCCTATAAACAGTAGAAACACCATCCGACATCTTGAATTACAAAGTATTGTTTGTTATTCCACTGCGCTCGCCATCCTGAGACATGAGATGTTAAGCCTTATTATGGCCTTATATATTGTATTGCACTACAATATCCCCTGTGTATCGGGCTGACCTTCGTTGAGATTGGACTCCGTGGCCGAAATTCGGCTAAAAAGGAACCACTATGATCTCGAAACGAAACACATTTACGTGGCCCAGTATAGCAGATTTCCACACTTTGTATCAGTCGTCGTATCCGGGCGGATATAAAATGTATCCTACCACCAACATGCATGCAGTATCAGCTAGAAAACAAGTCTATTAAGCAACTACAAAATGTATATCGACTTCTCCTCACAGGTTTACATAGCCAATTTTCCTTGACCTCAAGTTTCCTAAGCGTTATTCTACAAAAGCTTTGTCCCTAGTTAATTACATCACGTCATTGCGATTCGTTCACACAATCATTGCTCAACTGACGTTAATGTTACAAACAGATTTCCAGACTCAACAAGGTGTCTAGTGACGCAGCTGACCGAGCTTTTTATAAAAAGCTTTAACTAAGAAGTATTAGACACGTAATTTTAGCTTCAATGTTGAGAACATAAGGTAGGATATTGCGTGTATGTTTGACAGTTATGACGTATGTGTTCTGGCTAGTGTAGTGTTTGAGTCGGCACTTTTGATGGCAGTACAAAGGGTGCCGCCGCGTGTCGTGTCGCGAGCCCACCTGACCGATGTTTGCGCCGAAACTGGTCATATGTACGACTGTTATGAATTTCATATGACCGCACTATGCGCCGTATGACATCCTGTCAAATATTGTTTTAACTGGCTTTCGCTCGCCAGTTTGCCCGTTTGAATACGAATTAAATGTGTCCCTCTCTTTCTTCTTTTCTTCTGTCCATCCCGTGGTTGTCTTAAAGTATTGTATAGAGCTTTAAGACCGCTTTTTGTATTTTTCTTTCTTATTTATTTTCTTTAATAATATCATAATAATATCAGCCCTGTATTATATACTTGCCCACTGCTGAGCACGGGCCTTCTCTACTACTGAGAGGGATTAGGCCTTAGTCCACCACGCTGGCCTAGTGCGGATTGGTAGACTTCACACACCTTCGAAATTCCTATAGAAAACTTCTCAGATGTGCAGGTTTCCTCACGATGTTTTCCTTCACCGTTAAAGCGAACGATAAATTCACAAAGAATACACACATGATGTTTTTAGAAAAGTCAGAGGTGTGTGCCCTTGGGATTTGAACCTGCGGACATTCGTCTTCGCAGTCCGTTCCACACCCAACTAGGCTATCGCCGCGTATATTATTTAGCGTATTATTTTCTTTAATTTTTATTATTTTCACACATGTGCAAATTATGTACTAGAAATATATATTTTCTATAGACTATTTGTAATATATTGAATGGAATGCTTTATAATGACAACTAAAACATGTTTAAGTATCATCAATCATCAATTAAGTACATCGAAAGCAGCAAAAATGATGTTTTTTAAAGCTCTATATTTACTTATAATCAAATAATGATTGAGGATGGCAAGCGATATACACACAATCCATGATATTTAATAATATACTATGAAAATAATGGATTAGCTTCTATATTCAAACCTTAAGACGTACCTACACTATTATTGTGATCTAATAAACAAATCGCTCATCCAATGGTTAGCGTCACAGCGATCTATAAACAGGGGCCTAAGTCTCTATGACAATGTTAACTCGTAACCCGTTCGTGTTACATTATCCTCCTCAAGTTAGCATGAAATGGTATTTAACAAGTAAATTTTTATTGTCTTAAACGCGACGCGACGCGTTATGTGCTTATCACGCACTATCAAAATAACGTGTGGCATAGAGAATAAGGCCCCTGTATCGACAACTTGAAATTACAAAGCAATGGTTCTCTAGTTTCCCTTTTAGTAATAATACCAGCCTTGTATAATACTGCTTACTGTGGAACACGGCCCTCCTCTACTGAGAGTAATATATTGCGTACTACTGAAAACGGGCATCCTCTACTGAGAGAGACAGACTTCCCATACCTTTGAAATTCTTACGAAGTATTCTCAGGTATCTAGCTTCTTATAGCCGGCAAAGTAATTAGGAGAAGGTCTCGGAGCGCAGGCCAATGAGTTGGTATAACCAGATGCGTACTACTCCTTACTGTACAGTTTACAGTGCCCTCCAAACCGCCGAAGAGAGAAACAGATGGAAAAAACTCAATCGAGAGAAAATGACATTGAATACGACGCAAGAAGAAAAGCTTTCCTAGTAATGTTTTACTTTTCCGTTAAAGCGTATAATGATAAAACAATTTACACGCAACTTCGAAAAATTTGCGGTTTTCAACGTGCGGTGTGCTTCGTTTTAGCTCGCTCCATTACCAACAAAATGTTCTAATGCAATTGCACATTACTTTGAACAGATGTGACTAATCGTGTATAGGAGCGATCTACCACCTAGTAATGCCATGTGATTCTTTCCTAATTGAATTTCGGCCACGGCAGCTAATCTCAGTGATGATCAATCAGCCAGGTACGCCAGAGATATTATAGTTCATAAATGTCTGCACATTATACAGGTTTACTCTCTGTTCCTTACTCTCATAGCCCGGTGAGACGGCAATCCGACCTAATCGGAGAGAGATCAGGCACAGAACCAAAATCTTTACGTGCTTTCCGAGGTACAAGTATATCACACCGCCAACTTCCTGACTCCGAGCTGTGACTGAGTAAATTTTTAAGATGTAAAAACCTAATCATTTATTTTGGCCCGACCCAGAATTCGAACCCATGTCCTCTGCGCGGTAGTTGTACGCGTACCTTGTACAATAACAACTACGCCATCAAGGCAGTCGTCTTGTTAGTATATTCTAATGAAGCTGATATCTGTACCTTTGAAGGTAAGTAATAAAAGGCAGGTAGTTTTTATTACGTAGTAATTATCTCTCCTGGGAGTGTACTAGGTTATACGAGACGGCGTCTTCGTTATATTTATACATACAGTTGTAACGGACCCACATAAGTTGAACAAATTCAAAATGGTTGTATTTTTATTATTTTAGTTTATAATGACATAAAAATCTATAAATTCGATTGATATATTAAAAAGCTTTAGAAAAAATCGGCAATAAATTCGCAAATCTTTATGAGTGTTTGAACACTATTAGTCCATTTTGTGAAAAGAGAATCTCGAGTCGACCTATCCCATGCCTGGAGTTGTGGACTATTCTCTAGTCGCTATTTGCCAACTTAGATTACCTAGAAAAATATATTGCAATAGAAGACTAAAATTCAGTTACTATTAACACCAAAAAATAAAGAAAATATAATAATTTAAAATGACTTACGTTGACAATAATTAAACGAGACCACTATAAATAAAAAGAAATCGTAAAGTCAACCGTTGATATGTTCATTACACACAATATAAATAACCATGTCCGATACAAATTGATTTAATATATTATAAATTATTATAATTAATAACGTACTTAATTAACTGCTTAATTATGGATGTAAATTGCTTCTTATAAAACTTAGTTACTTTCGCGCTCAACGTAATTAATTAGAGATGTTTGAATTATTGGAATGCCGATGTTGGTTTTAATAAAAATATGAACATCTTTTACTTAAATTAAATAAAATGATAAATTAATTTTTATGTTTTATTTATTTGATCATAATTAATTATCGTTTATTTAGATTTATTGTGTTATTTATTTTTTAACACAAAGTTTTATACTCCAGTGGCAATATGTAGATAATTTATAATATCCTATTTTTGGGTTAATTTTTTAATTTGATTCATTTGTAATTTATTCAGATTAATCCATTATCTTGATTACGAGTAATTATACTAATAATTTCGCGTTTGCGTCACGATTCTAAAAACAGTCATTTACTTAAAACATTCGAAGGTTGTGTGAATATTAAATACTTAAACAAAGGTTACAAATGATTTGTAGGTATTTTTAAATGAGATAAGCGTTTTCTTTTTCTGGGTATATTGTGACATATGTGACGTGATGGCTGTGTTTTGAATTATAATATTTTGTATTTTATAATGTGAGATTTACTGGTGGTAGGTCTTTCATATGTGGGAGTCCGACTGGGTAGGTACCACCGATATGTCTATTTCTACCGCCAAGCAGCAGACTGTAGCCACGGTTGTATTCCGGTTTGAAGGACATTGTAGCCAATGTAACTACTGGACATAATAAGACTTAACATCGCATCATGTCTTAGGATAGCGAGCTCAGTGCAATACCAAACTTGTTAATCAAGGTGTTGGATGGTATTACTACTGATTATGGGCGATCGTATCGCTTACCATCAGGCGAACGGAAAGCTCGTCTCGGCATTCAAAGCAATAAAAAAATGTGACTTATACGCCAAATAATTATACATAATTATAGGTAGGTAATGCCTTAGCTGGGCCTTTGGCATTGCATTAGTCCAGAGGTGGCGGATGCTGCTTACCATCAGGCAAACAGCAAGCTCGTCTCGGCATTCAAATCAATAAAAAAAATTCACTTATACGTCAAATAATTAAACATAATTATCGGTAGGTAATGGCTTGGCTGTTCCTCTGGCATTTCTTTAGTCCATGGATGGCCGATGCTGCTTATCATCAGGCGGATCGCTTTTTCCTTTGCCTACTAAGACAATAAAAAATACATAATGATTATATTTGCGCTAAAAAAAAAAATAGCTAAATATTTAGTTGGTTCCGATTTATCTAGGTATGTTTAGTATACTTACTACGATGATTACGACCTACTGGTCGGTAGCCTACTACCAAAATTCTTAAAAGTATATAAGTAAATGAAATGGTCAATAAGGTCCAAATTACTTGCAAAATGTGACTTAGTAAACGGAAAATAGAGATTTACAGTGTACGTTTTTTTTTTAAATAAAAATAAAATTATTATATTAAAAATGTTGCTAATTATTATTATACCTAGCCTGTCCTATCGATGTAAGTCGAGAAAAATAGTCAAAGACTTTCAAGACTGCCCAAAAGCCGAAAATACATACTAAGTATATCGCTTTAGAAACCACTAGCTGTACCCACGGCTTCGCTCGCGTGGAAATCAGTGTCACAATGTTTTTTCGCGCGTATATTCCGACCCGCAAGATTTTTTACAATCACTAGACCTCTTCAACATTAATCGTAATATTTCAGTTAATTTACATAAAACCGTAACGTACTATTTAACTAAACTTTCCTCAAGAATTGCACTATCTTTTAGTAAAAACCATAGAAAAATCCGTGCCGTAGACTTTGAGAAAATCGATCACATATAGACAGCTTTTGGGGACTTTGTTTTATAATATATATAGAATATGCAGCAATCAAGATTACAAATATATTAATACCATAAAACTAAACTCTTATAGTCCACTTTAGAATAACAATACTCAAGACACTTATAACACAAATATAATCTAATTGCACGTCATTGAGTTATGTGTTAATAATTCAACTCAGAAAGTGATGTCACTTTCTCCGGTTCTGAATAGCTCACAATACTCATGTAAGTACAATCTTAATAGACAACACGACAAAGCGAACAAAAGCACAAAGACTTGCCTACGAAACTAAATTATGAGAGCAATTTCATCTAACAGCAGTGCCGGGGATTGTGTCACCAAAAATTTGCATACAACCCGTCAATACCGAAACGATACAAATCTAACATTGCTAATACGACAAAGTTCTTAAACAAACATCACCTTGTTGAAGATGGAACCTAGTAACCGTGAAGTGTACGACCGTTGGGACAATTCGCGATCGTCGCCGATCGATTCAGAAGGCGACGGTAAGCCACGCCTAGTGGGAGGCGCGTGGCTATATCGGGAGCCGACGGGGGCGCCGGCGAGCGCGGCGCGTTTGATCTCCCCACTTACTGCAGCGCAAGCGTACTGCAAGATAACGTACGCACACAGGCTCAGAAACGTCCGCGCGCTCTCGCAAGCTGGTTGTCAGTTAACCGGTTTGTGTCGAGGTACAGTGACACCAGTGTTGTGTTGTGTTTGTGGAAATGGAAGACAAGCCGTACAGTGTTGACAGTTCAGACGATATCAATATAGAGGAGGAGGACGAACACGTCGAACAGAATCATAGTAAGTGTTTATACCGGCCAGTGTTAATGTTTTGATAAACATTCGGATGTTATAGTTTAGATTGTTCGTTCTAAATTTGAATTTTTGTTTTGTTTTTCGCATATTTTTTATTATTATTTGAAATGTGATGACTTTTATAATATAGAAGTTATTTATTTTGATTAAAATATATACAAGTTTCCTATACACATAAATATTGCCGCAATGTTAAATAGTGGAACAATATTTTATATACATTTATAAATATTTTTTAGGACTTGATTATATGATGCATTGATTCAATAATACTGTGCAGTTATTCAATTTTAAATTTTATGTTTTATAATACATATAATTGTATAGATCAAGTACTTTGATTATTTGAAGTAGGAAAGTAGTGCATTGATTCTAAGCGTCTTATAATTGTGTTCTCAGGTTACCCACCAGACTTTCCCATCGAGGCTCTGGTAAAACTAGAGCGTCCGTCGCCTCCGTTGCCGACGCCGCCGCACACGCCCACGGACGACACGCCCCCAGCCGTGGTCATCTCGCGGCACCAGCCCGCGTGGGCACCCGCACCCCAGCACTACCCCGCGTACACTCGCCCCATGCAGTCGCCATACCCCTACGAGAAGCCCTACACACACCCGGCCATGTCCGCGTATGTGCAGGCACAAGTGGCAACCCTACCGCCTTCAGCGCCGTACCACGCGATGATCGTCAACCAGTGGATCAGAAATGCCGCGCTGTACCATCATTCGCTGCGTTATCCTGGAGTTATGGCCCAAAGAATGCCAGGAAGGAACCCTCCGCCTATGAGGGCGCCCGGCGTGCCAGGCGGCAGGCCGAAGAAACAGTTCATTTGCAAATACTGCAACCGCCAGTTCACCAAGTCGTACAATCTTCTCATTCACGAAAGGACTCACACCGATGAGCGGCCTTACTCTTGCGACATCTGCGGAAAGGCCTTTAGGAGACAAGACCACCTCAGAGATCATAGGTAAGTTAATCTTTCATGTTTAAACAAATTTACGGTGTCCATAACTGTTTATCACTTTTACTCGACATGCTCATTATACATAGTACTTTCACTAACAAGCCATCGACGCATTTAGATTGATGTCCGCAATCAATTTGGAGGAAACTTCAACTTTAATTCGACATTTCTTAATACCAACAACGTGATTTAGGATCGTTTCACTAAGGCTTTGTTGACGATAAGAGAGTAAAAAAATAAATTAAAAGTGTAAACCTTTTTGTGAGGTCGCGAGGCGGCGGCCGCACGCGCTTCTCCGACAACCGGTTTCATACTTTACGATCACCATATCTGTCTTGGTCCGCCGTCGAACAAATTACACGTTATATTTCTTCGCTTTTACGAGACTCGACTTTTTTCTCTCATATTATATCGTATATATTAACGGTCTAATGTGTCAGTAATGTAGAATCACTTCAATTTTCATTCAAAGCGCTTATTATTTTGTCGCCTATTGAGCCATAAAGATCGGTGTCGACGTTTGTTTACATTGAACGCGTCTAGTGTTGTCGCTTGGTGAAAGTCGAACATGAGATTTATTTTGATTTTTTAATTTTTCCAGGTACATCCATTCTAAGGAGAAGCCGTTCAAGTGTACCGAATGTGGGAAAGGCTTTTGTCAGTCCAGGACATTGGCCGTGCATAAGATTTTGCACATGGAAGAATCTCCCCACAAATGCCCGGTTTGCAACAAGAGTTTCAACCAAAGATCGAACCTGAAGACGCACTTATTGACGCATAGTGATGCGAATAAGCAGCACTTAGATCACCTGGAAGGTTGCCAGGAGGTGTCATCGACGAGTCAGTCTGAAAGTTCGTTACTAGACCTTTCCCAGAAGCCGTCGCCTCCGCTGCCGCAGCATCAACCTCTTGCCAGTCCGCACCAGTCACCCGTTGAGGCTCCAAAGAGAACATTAGGCTTTTCGATAGAGGATATTATGAAACGATAATTTTAATGTAGTTTTAAGCTTGTAAATATAACTTATTTGCTCTCGTTGTTAAGGCCGAATACTTTGGCCATGAGAGTTTTTTTTATTTGCCAAAGAAATTTCTTGGACTGATTAGTAAGTTTCTTTATCTGTGTGCTTCTGTTTTTCCTTAATTTATTTCTTTTGTAATGGAATAGGCTGTCATGTCATTGATAAAGCCCAGTCATCAGTAGCACTATGATTCACTATTGCATCATCATCAATTGTATCTGGAATCTTAACTAGGAAAGACTGAGATTTGTTTTTAATTATTGTTATGTTTGTTTATAAGAGGTTTATTTATTGTGATAGTCCGTAATCCTAAGTTTGGTTTAACTAAAGTTACCGCGAAGTATTAATTAATATAAGATCAGTTCCAAATTGCATGGCTATGACTTCATCCTGACCATTTATAATTTAAGTTAAATTAATTGTAATTATGTAAATTCTTGTAAATAAACGTCACCAAATAGTTGTTAAGCTGAAGAGGCTAGTTGTAAAAAATAAAAACTAATCAATGAAAAAGAAAATTGAATTTAAATACATTGTTTTATTGCCTTTCCCGTCTAGAATGCATTATTATGTGAAACACATATAAATACAAAGTTATATACAAAAACGACATACTATTAACACAACACTACAAGTACCCTAGAGTTAAATAAAATACTATAATATAGGAAATTGAAGAAATAATGCGATAAAAATAATGACATCTAAACACATAAAAAACACTATACTTGTGTATTGTAATTATAATACAGGTAATTTGAAAAAAGAAACGTACGCATTTATAGCCAAAGTATATTTCAAAGCTTAGATACGCCTAGTATATAGGAAATAGTTCCACATTCAATTTAAAAAGCAAAACATATAGATGTTAAGTAATAGGTTTTTTAAAATTATAATATACGTAGTCATTTATTGGAACGCGAATAACGCCGTATGTTTTACAAAATCGGTACAAATGCAATTTTTTGTTTAATAGGAATATAAGTAGGATCATTAGAGCGTGAACAACGCTTGGTATTTTGTTAGCAAACAAATAAACACTTACTAAGTAGTTAGTAAAGTTTAAAGTTTAGGCCATACAAAACTTAATCCGCCAGGAAGTAGGTTAAATATTGTCAAGTGCTAAAACTAAAACATGTTTATATAACTTCTGGGTTGCTTATTAGTTGAGCTGTAAAAATCAAAATACAATTGAGCTAAATATTTTTAAAATAATAATATACCAGAAGCTTTGAAAGTAGACAATTGTACTGTCAATACATGCCAGTCTGCCGACATAGGTAACGCACTATTGTCTCAATAAACTTTATTTTTATTTCCACGTTCCTTATTTGAATAGAGTAATAAATGTTTACAATTTCGCAAACTTTGCAAATGTTTTATTGCCGCGTGTTTTTTTTTTACATCGGAACCTTTTACCTGAAACAAAACGGTCATTAACTTTTGTGATCGCTGTGTTCAGATTTATAGATGTAAATAATTGTTAAAAATAATATGTTATTTTTTAGATGTTTTATTTTGCCAGTTTCCTAATGTTAGTTTATTATATTTGCATAGAGACCGGGAAGCGTTAGCAGGATTTTTTCCGACGGAAAAAGCTTATCTAACATCAAGAATTTTTGGACGTACAGACCTTTTTTATTTTACGGTAATGGTGTTTATATACAAATTCTCCACAAAACATTGAATTATTCAAAAGAAACTATCTTATTTCCTTCTAAAATTATTTTCGCATTTGATTTTAGATGTTACTGAAACACCAAATGTTGTAGATTCATATTTTGAAAATCTTAAAAACGACATTCCTCTTAGTTATTTAAAAAAGGAAAAAAAAAACAAACTTATTCTAAATTTAAAATTAAGGAAAAGAATAATAGTATTAGACAGGTACCTATGACTTAATTCCATTCACAATATTCTAAATTTGAATCTTTAGTTTCTGAGTAACGGACCATGCATGATAGAGAGTGGCCTATGGGCTCTCGTCACGCTGTCATTACAAACGTAATGTAGCAAACAAAATTAATTATAATTACACGTTCACATGTTACAAACTATTTGGGATGGGCCAAACTTGTTCTGTGAGCGTCGCAATTTGTACTATAAAAACTTCATACAGCTCTAGGCGTGTTCCGACATATGTTTATGATTGTATAGCATTTTATTAACCTAAGATTGCAGAAAATAGATTTAATTGAGAAAATTAGCATGTAGCATCTAATTGTAATGCAATCTAATTGGTTTATTGGTTTCAATATTAAAACTATGATGCAAAATTGGATAAACATTGCAGTAAAAGTAACTACTTTCATTACATATAAATCGACCCGTTTTAATTCATTCAAATCAATTGCATAGTAATAGATGCGAGAGAAACAAATAATTGCCTCTTATTAAATCGACGGTTACGCCATCTAGGTCACGACGGCGGAACTACGAAATGTCATTTGTCACAAAGCGATGGCGCTACGTTTAGCGTATCTTCATAATAGCGCTACATCTGATCTGCTTCTCTTCTGATCGGTATAATTTTAATATTTTTTATACTAATAACAATCTCAATTAATAAAGTGCAAAGGAATTTAATAATACAAAATACGTAAATTTTTTAGCGATATTACGTAAATTTTTCATGGAATTTTAATTTTCATAATTCACAAAACAATTTGTTTATTTGGTGTTTACAAATAACTACTTAAAAAAAATTGGGTTCATAGTACTACATATACTTAGCTATAACATTTCCTATCATTTGCCACAGGTAAGATTTTTTTTCTGTTGTTTAAAAATGATTAAATGACTGTTCTTCACAATTTTAAAGGTTTTTAAATCGATAAATAAATCATTAAACTAATTATTGGTTATATTCACAGAGTCTTCCACATTGATTGCCCTTCGATATAATTGAACCGAGCATTTCGCGGGAATCGAAGTAGATTGTTCACTGATTGATGTTTGAAGCTTAGCTTTAGCAATTTGCCAGTCAATGGAAATTGCAACGTCTGCCAGATTGGAGCATTAGGCGAATTTTTACCCAGAACAAAATTCTCCCATGACTATTACAAAATACCAATAATTGTTCAAATCTCGGCCCTTTTGATCCAATTAAAAGCAATTGGGTGACGATTAAAGTCGAATTTGGCCGAATTTGGACCGTCTGAGGCGATAAATCAAGTGATTTCATCTGTCATTGTTGAAATTCACTCTGGCGTTTGATTTATGTGTTTGTTACTATTTTTGTTAGATATTAGGTGGCTGAACGTTTTGTTCCTGTGCCTGTAGGCATTCAGTAGATGTGAAATAGAAAATAATATTATGTCGTAGCTCTATCTTAACGATGTTATCGAGAAATTCATAACTTATTTTTTGATTATGAGGATTATAATTATCATTTACTTAGTTAAAGTGTTATGTATTAGATATTCAGATTTTTTTCTTGTCCATGATCTATTGAAAATAATAAGAAGGGCCTATTAAGCTTTCCATAGATCACTGAAAATTGCATTGAGCGCTTTTATATATATGAGAGTTTATGTACAATATAAAATGTCTTTAGTTATATAAGCGACTAACATTAAGTAACAATTATTAACTATCCTGATGTACCTTGACTTATTATAACTGCAATTATTTTCACCTACTTAATTAATAAACATTTTATTTTATTTTAAGTATAAAATTTTACACAATTTATGTACCGTAAGTTTTAATATTTTTTTTTGCACAATTTTCAACAGTATATGTCATTAAATAATGGTTTTTACGTCTCTAATTTTAGATCACACAATTACTTTAAATGTTACCATACCGTTGACCCATAGCATGTTTGGAACAATAAGATTATTTAATGAAGATTGCATTAACCCCCAGGCGGAGACGTAACGATCACTGAAGTAGCCCACTGGAAATTTTTTGGGAAATTATACAGAGATTTATTACTAGCATGGATATTGCACCGTTGCCTGAAGAAGATTTATGTTATAGCTCCAAGCGATATGTTCGAAACAAAAGGTTTTCGGTGATTTATTAGTAAAGGTGTTGTGATTTTAAATATATTTTATTTATAAATACTAAACCAGCAAATCGCTTGGCTGAGCGACACCATTTTCATTTAAGAGCGAACGTTGAAATTTTCCGTAAGCGAACCTGACGTAACTAATAATAATATCAGCCCTGTATTATATACTTGCCCACTGCTGGGGCCTTATTCGCTATCCCGCACGTTATTTTAACAGTGTGTAACAAGCACGTAACACAACGCATCATGTTTTGGATTATAGAAATTGGCTTACAGAATACTATTCCACGCACATTTCATGAAGATAACATGACACGGCCGCGTTACGCGTTTACACTATCATACAGAATAAGGGCCTGGAGCACGGGCCTCCTCTACTACTGAGAGGGACGTAACTAATAGGTACTAATAATATGCATAAATGCGGTCTGAAAATCGTTCTAATGATAATTAGATTTCATATAAATTACGAAAAGAAAGTCGGCAGGAATCGTGTTATACTTATTGTCCCTTCACCGCTAAAGAGTAGCAACTCCAAACGATTGTGAATTACATTTAGGAGAGGTACCGCTTGCTATTCGACGATTTGTTCTCTAAAAGTATAACTTTATAGGATTTAAAATTAATATTCTACCCAGTTTTGTGAACCAAAAATAAAAAAAAATACAGCCCATTAATTCTAGAATCTCCAGCCATTGTCATTTAAATTGAAACCTATGAGAAAAGAGTATTTGTATTAGTACTCGCTCTACTTTCACTTCCTGCGCACTGATATGTCTATTGAGACGTACGTCTATTAAGACTGCCAATTGTATGTGAGAAGTCATATAGAAGACATTTTGAAAAGGTGTTCAAGTTAATGTTTTGATGTATATGTGATGAGAGCTTAGAATAGAAAAATAAAGAACAAACTGGAGCTTTGTTTTATGCCCCTCGTTCTACTAAATTAATTCTTGATAACAAGTACCTGTTTCAGTTCACATTCATGAAGAACAATAATTTGGTTAAAAATATACAATTTATACAGACGCCCTTTATTGCTTACGGGGTAGGTAGAGGCACAACTGCACCCAATTTTCATCATATCTATGCCCGAGCCGAGATTGAACCTTAGACCTAAGAGCGATAGTATTACCATTCGCTCCATACAACTACGCCACCGAGGCAGTCATGTATATATATTCCGATAAAAAAAGAAAAAACACCCTCAAATAATTAACCACAGATCTACATTATATCTCCACAAATACCCATTTCAACTCCACAACTGCCTGGGGCGAGAGCGCCACCTGGCGGCCGCCGCACGCACTATTGATTGGCAGCTGTCAATCACGCACAAATCACCGGATATAATAGGTCTCATTCCGACCAATTAGAGGGCTTCAGTCGCACCCTAGCGATGAAAAGGCAAATCATTAATAGCTAATGTACACACGGTTGTTAAGGTTATGAAGTAATTAAGGGATTTATAATTTTAAAATCGTAAAATGTATTGCGTGCGTGGTATGAAATTGTTCTGACCACAGTCCCAGGTTCGAATCGCGGCTCCGCTTAAGTGATATTGGGTATTTCACGGAACACACGACGAAAAATTAATGCCCTTGTTGCATTTTAGTCTACCGCTGAGAGAGAAAAAGGCTTGATGTTTGTGTATGTGTTTAATTTTTGTTCTAAAATACCAAATTTTGAAGTTGCTTATATTATTATACTAGCACGAAATTGTTGTTGCTATATTTTGGAAAAAGAATCACCCATTGGAGGCGGCATTTTTTTTTCTACACAGGCTTACTCTTACCTGTCTTCAACGATTCTCTATGAACGTCTTTATCTATTTCAAAGAGACCGTAGATATTTGTTTAGACGAGTCGCTGTATCGCGTACGATACAATTGTTGAGAAAGAACCATTCTAAAGGTTAATAGGTAAGCTCAAAATGAAGCTTAAATTACATATCGTGTTCAGCATAATTACAGTTTCAGTCAAAAACGACCTCTAAGGATGAATCACTTATACGTATGTCGAGGTTGCACGGTCTTGTCAGTTTACATTGTCCTTGCGGTCAATTTAACAGATAGACGTGCAAAATCTCAGTCACGAAATGTGTCCTAAAATTGTTAAACCAATCAACAATTGATTAGTCGATAGTTCCACTAATATCCCCACCAATTATTTTAGTTAAAAGAACTGTCATGTTCATAGTTGTCGATTTTTGTTGTACATTAGATGCAGTTAGTTAACTGTCTGCGCGACCCCTTATAACTTAAGATGACAATACAAGACGCCGAGTTAGTCGCGACGGACTGCCGTGTAGTAGAGTAGCAAATTCAAATAACTATCGTGAAAAAACAAATGAATGAGATAAAAGCACTAGTGAATACTAAAATATATTCTGATATATAGACAATTGTAATGTAACAATATATATACATGCTTTAATAATCCTTTGCACTATACCTAGGGATTCTATGACTTGTAATGTAGTTACTGTTAAAGGGTTTGTACACACGGTGCGAGCTGGTGTGCGAGCTGGCGTGCGAGCCGCTGTCACTCCTCTCGCTCCATCCGACATTCGAATGTCACTCGGTTAGCGAAACATATTGCCATCTTGTATAGTGTTTTAAGTGTGGATAGTGGTGAGTCTTCTACCAGGGAAACGAAACTACTATAGGTAAATTATCTCAAGCTAACGAGTACAACACATTCACGTGTCGTCATGATAAAGCAATGCTCATGCATGAATAAAGTAAAAGTATAGCATGAAGTTTTGTTTCTCTATAATCTTTTTCAAACGCTTTATAGTTACCACCACTGGGGTGGTAAGTGGTACGGTTATGTTGGTTTCACTCGTCTTACGGTCCAATGTTAACACTCAGAATAAAGTATTATCTGAGCGAGCATTGGACCCTATGTACTCCGAATAACGGGAAATAATCAAAAACCCGCGGTGGCCTTCTTGGGCTCATACGGGACGGCCCCGAGGTATCTTGCTGCAATAAGATAGCTGCGCGGAACCGTCCCTGTACCTGACCCTTTAATTATAATAATACGATTTTTTAACATACTATTAGCAATTGTGTTGGTGTAAATACCGTGAACATGCTAGCTTCAGTTAACCGAACTGTTAATTTAAAAAATGAGACTCGATTTAAACGAATCATGAACATTATCCGTAAATGAATAAAATATGTTAATTACTAAAACATACGAAATTGGAAATCAATTATAATTCGCACTAGACAGAACCGTTAAGCTGAGCGTTCTTAACAACCGTGTGTCAATTATAGTGATCACGCAATATTAAATACTTCCTTACATATTAATACGAAAGTTGGTATGTGTATTCACTACTTTATCACGGACAAACTATTGAACCGATTTTGACAACATTTTGTAGGAAGCTAGTTTATATCCTGGAGTATACTATGGTATATTTTTTATGCTTGAAAATAACTTAAATGCAGGTGAATCCGCGGTCAAACGGTAGTGTTAAAGCCATTGCGTGATTGCACCGACTTCCTAATCCGTGGTTATTTGTTTTGTCTTCCTTTATTAACAACCTTCTTGGTTAACAATTAATCGATTATAAAAAGTGTGAATTTCCTCAATGCATGTAAATTGTTTTAGTTTCACGGAAGTGCATTTTAGTTCCTTATAACGGTTAGTCGTGAAATTATTAGAGGTTTGTACCGGCTTTATTAACATTTCTGATCACGAATTTCTTACACTGATTCAAAATTTGTATAAATTAAATTACTTTGTAATACGTTTTGTATTCAATGTTTCACATAATATTTATACAGTTGTTTAAATTGTTTTTTTGATGACGTGTCTGATATCTGACGGGATGCGTGATGTAAATCTAATATTTAAATTAAATATTCAGGTTTTTTAGTTCTAATTTAGTAGTTTATAAAAGCAAATTGCTTTATCCGAATCCATTTCCAAATTTCCACAACCTCTTAATTGTCTAATATAAATCAAATTCCGTTGCATTCGAATTAAATATGAATAAAACCCTGTCATTAATAATAGCGTGTATTTAATTATAATTACAAAATAAAACTAAAATTAAATAGATCATAGTTTGAAACGTAAAGTATAGTTCAGCCTGAACCTGCCAACCTTCTGACTAAAACCAGGTAAATTTAAAAAAAATAGTAAATCGACGCGTCTTGAACCCGACATATAATTATAAAAGATCAAAATGCGGTCTTCGGCCAGTTATTAAATGGTCCAAATGTAGTTATAATGTAGCTACAAATGATACTTGGGTTTTTGTTTAAAATTGCAATTTGCGGTTCATACGTGCCTTCCGTTGTTCGCAAAACGATTTAATTTCTTTAATGTATGGATAGTGACAGTTTTATGTCGCTTAAATTGCTATCCGCGAGAGATTTATGAGGGTTTTTAAATAATTTTGGTAATTGCAAAGGTCTAGGCTTAATGTCAGTTTTGATAGATGTCATTTTCTTCCGACTTGTGAGTTATTAAGGTTAAAAATGGCGTGTCAAAACTTTTCAGTTTGTACTACTGGTTTATATTTATAATTAAATTTGCATTTTGATATGTAATTCTGAACTAAAACTTTTTTTCGTTCATTACATAATTTTACCAATGGATTCTTATATATAAGTGATTGCATTACTGAATTAAAATAATAGTGACTCTATTTCTATAGAGCTTTCTAAAAATTCATATATATGTATTTTAACTGTTCCTATTATAAACTATGTTTTTTCTGTGAATAATCTAAAAATAAATTTATATGTTCCCTATACACTTAAGATTTTCTGCACCGATTTAAGTGAAATATATAAGTAATCTTCAGATTAGCCCAGCGGGTAATCCTGTGAAGTATCGATCAGGTCAACAATTTTTTTTTTTACATTTTGAGTCATCGGAATCTGGGTATATTTAGCGCTACTCATGCTAGAAATACACACATACACATCATCACCTCAGGGGTATGCAGAGTCGCAACCTGGGCACCGACTTTTCGCCGAGTGTGTTCCGTCCCAAGATGTGATAGTAATGTAATAATGTGATAATAATAGTAATACCCAAATAAATATATTTTATAACAATCAGTCTATTGTTATTCTAAATTATATTAATGAAAAATTTTGGTTATAAGCAATCAAATGCCTCGATGGCGTAGTTGTATTATGGTACAACAGCAGTGCTAAAGTCCCAAGTTCGATCCCCGGGTCGAGCAAAGTAATATTGAATTTTCCTACATAGTATCAGCCCGGAGCCTTGATATCTGCCCGATATGGCAATACTTGCCTCCCCTATCACGGAACGGATTACACATAGCGGAAAGTGCGTGCGCTATTTGCGCCTCTGCCTACGCTTTCGGGAATAAACGGCGTGAGTGTGTTCAATTCAACAACTTTTGTCAAACTATTATTTTACCTCAACACATTTACCAATGACTCAAGCCAGGTCCTGTGAGATTAACAGTTACCAACATCATCTATGGACCAATAATTACAAATTAAATAATAATCATATCCCAAACTGGGGTAAACCTATGGGATAGAGTGAGTAGTAAGTAATTTGCGGCGCCACTGCGGTTCCAAGCGGTTCTATTGAACACGGCCGCTAACTAATCAAACAACGTATCATTATACCGTCATTTTGGAAACGACCCACTGGGATATAGCCAATGGAAATGAGTAAAAGTCTGACGTCATAGGTCTGTAGAATGGATGTTGAGGCTTGGAATTGTGCCTACACAGCTTAAGATGCTGAGAGTTCTTTGATCATTTTGAAATTTGAATTAAGAATATTAGTTACTAAAGTTCGTAGATGTTTAGAGTTTTGTTGCAATATTCAAATTTAGATATAAGAGTTTAGTTTTTAGATACTTAGGCATGTAATACTATTATTATGAAACATTAATAAAAAAAATTATAGCATTAATAAGTATACTGCAAGTTGAAAAAAAACACCAGGTTTTAATTCCTTATAATCAAAGTTTTTATTTTATTTTCTGGAATATAGATTGTTATTATTATTTTTTTAAATTTTGTATTATTAATTCAGCACCAAAATTCATTATTAACATAGATGTAAATTGCAATCAATAAAAAGGGGGCGGAACTTAATCTTTGATATAATAAAAGCCTACTCTCTGTTATTTAAACAATC
This sequence comes from Manduca sexta, assembly GCF_014839805.1. Taxonomy (NCBI): domain Eukaryota; kingdom Metazoa; phylum Arthropoda; class Insecta; order Lepidoptera; family Sphingidae; genus Manduca; species Manduca sexta. The sequence goes on from NC_051124.1 coordinate 7,446,911, forward strand.
ATTGATAGAATTACAATGTGTTTACTGTTCATGTTAGAAATGATGAGATCCTTTATTTGCGGTATACATTTTGGCAGAACACCCATTATTATAACGATATTTATGTTTTTGTGCCATATTTATGAATGAGATACTTTTAGTTTCGGTTGCGAATTGGTTATTTAATTTTGTTACTCCATTAAAATTATTACGATTTGCCTTTTTGGAACTTGTTAGTAACAATGTTTTAGTGTTTAGAGTTTGGATGTGTTTTATATTTTTTTAACTTAGTATTTTGTTCTATTTTTTTTATTTGGAGTACAGTTAATCGATGCGTTAGTGTTATTTTATTTCCCTTTTTTTTACTTTTATTTCAAACAGCGTTGTTTGAAGTAAAATTGCTTTGCTAATTTAATCGCAAGTTGTATGCTTGCCTCATGTTTTTTTATTCTTAGTCCGTCCAAGTATTTGTGCCAGTGTTAAATTCGAAAAAAAAAAGATATAAATCAGCCCTAAATAACAAATTAACTTCACTCAATTAAATACAAAAAAAAGATGTATCTTTAATCTCTCCCTAAGAGTATGTAAGCATGATAGTAGATTAAAAAATATCATGCGCCTTTGTAACCTCATTTAGTTTGTTAAAAACATACAGAGGTATTAGTCTCACGATTTTTAAATTATGCGCGTGTGTTTTCTAAAACGACACGTTTTTCATCTTCATACATTATCGCGGTTTATTCTGTCAAATGAAATGAAAATCCATTAGATCTCCATATTTTCTATCTCTTTCATACGCCTCTAAAATACTAGGGCATGAGGGAAATAGACGGTGTGGATACGACACGAGCCGTGTACATAATTTGGTAACATTTTATATTAATGTCACAGATTAATTGTCCAGATAGTGGACATAGGTGGGCCATACTACCGATTTAGTAATTTCTCTGTCATCATAATTCTGATAACAATTTTAATGTATACCGCACGTGTTATTAGGACGAAGGTAAGTATCTGTAACCTTCAGGGTTCCGTGCCTTTAAAGAAACCCTTAGAGGATCACTTTGTTATCCGTCTGTCCGTTCGTCTGTCTAACAAGACCCCTTTTTGTCAGGAGCGAATAGTGGTATCAAAATTCATATCACATACTCTGTGGGCTATGGTCTCTTTCAGTTATAAAAATGAAACTTGTAACTCAAAGGGATCAAGAGATGTGAGTGTTTATGTTCCATATTTTACGATTTTACAAAGGAATCAAAACCTATAGGATACTTACCATGAACCTAGAATCATGGACTTTGGCAATAAGCATTGTCTTACAAAGTTGTAAACAGAAAAACTGCAAACCGTAAATGAATATTTTAGTGAAAAAAAAAGCAAGCTAATTTGTATAAACATTTATACAAACACAAATTTACTGTTTGTTTGATGGGTAGAAAGCCTATTACCATATCTCATTCGAATCCAATTTGTGGCAACGGATATTCAGGATAAAAATCGAACACCACTTAACCTGACCTATGATAAAATATCATAGATTTGCTGTCATATCTCATATATTTCAAAACAAGTGTAATGATGATTTTGAATTTGTTTTCTACTCCAACTAACGTTATAATACTGAAAGTTCATTTTAGCTTGTTTTTTTTTTTTATTGATTTGCCTTCGTCTAATGGTCTTATACAGCGCCATCTTGAATTTCAAAACCTACACATTGCATTTTAATAATGTCACAACCATAATTTTAAGGATTTACAATTTTTTCAATCGCATGCATCAAAACCATTGATCTTAGATTAGACCCAAAACAAAGAGCAAATCACTGCAACAGTAACACCCAGACATTAAAGTCCTGCACGACTATCGCCTCAAGCAAACATGCTTATTAGCCCAAGCACCTGTGTGAATTCCGAATATTTTCATAATTCCAATAATTAGAGGTCTGCACATCTTCCCAAAGAAGGCCGAACGGTTAGGCCCTCAGACGCGGCGGCAATAAATTCATCGACATTTGACCCCAAGTTTTTTGAGAATTCGCCCTTAGGCTCTTGTTCCCGTACTGGGTTTTTGTTTAATGTCAAAGGTGTATACTTCGGGTTTTAAAGGATGTTTTTGTTGGATTGTCTGGATGTTTGGAATAGAAAATATGTGATTTCGGCTATTTTTTAATTACTGTTGTGGATTGTTGGTTATTTATTTGATTTTATTTTCGCTAAAATGAACCTTATTGGTTACGTATTTTATTTTTCTTAACTAAAATGGCACAATAAGTAATGCTCGTAAAATTTGATATGAATTGACCATAAATTATAATTTAATAAATTATTTTGGCATTAAACAGAAGCGCCTTATAAAATATTTGTTGGTTCTTCGGGAAGTCATTTTGGTCCTATTGAATTAAGAGCTTCGTAACATATATATTTTTTTTATTTTGATATATCAGTGATGACATTGCTTACGATTTGTTGGAAGTCAATTAGGAGTCTTAATCATGGCCCTTATTTAGTCTGCAATGAAGTTATTACCTAAGTCATACATACCTAAGATCTACTTACTATTAACCCGCGTTCTCATAACGCCTACTCGGCTAATGTAAAGCCGTGTTTATCGCTGCGATCGTCAACCGGCGAACTGCCCCGGGGCGGCCCGCCTCGCTTCGCTTCTTTCCCACGTGCCCCGAATGCTCAGATTGCGTGCGACCATTTACGACTAACAATGTTTTGCAACCATTGGGAAATGGGAGCAGGGTTTGGCGACCGAGGAAGCAGTTGCTAAAACAGTATAAAAGTAATTCACTCATAAACTTTGGATTTATTTATTACACTTTGTTGTACAAAGGTGAATGTACAAACATATAGAAATAATAACAAAATTAAGACTATTGTAATTGTAAAATTGTGGCGGTCTTATCGCATTCAACGGTTTCTTCCAGACAACCTATATTGATTTATCATTACTGAAGCCCTCACGGTATCAATATTTCAACTATCTTTCCAATTATTTTAGGTTAGGAAGAATGTGACAAAACTGAAAGCGTTATTACATTCATATCACGTCTATTATGGCAAAAAATGTAGAGTCTAAGGTACTTAAAAGAATCTCTTAATTATTTAGGCATTATTTCTTGGAATATCAAACTTTTACTTAGCAAAAAGCTATACTAGATGCCAACTATGATTCTGAAGATAGTGGCGGGAGCTTGTTATGTAAGTATTGTACGGGTAAGAAATTATCAACTTCAATACAATTCTTTACAATATTTATTTTTCTATAGGTGTACAAATATTTTTTGTTACACCATGATGAGCGATCACTGTTGCTGCCAAGAGTCTACCGTTTGCTTCAGGCTAGGTCGGAGCGACCGTGGGATTTCAAAATGCTCAAGATTATGATGATAAAAGGCCAATGAGTTTTTATTTTTATTTTTTTTTTATTTCTGTCAAATAATGTCTATAATCATAGGCTTAGAACACTGATTTGAGAATAAATTAATTACGTATTTTAATAAATAAATTTCTGATTGAAAATAATGCGATAGTTAACTCGCGAATTGCATAAATGAACAGCAAAAACTATTGAACACGACTAGTAATATTCAAGTTATAAAATGTGGTACTAATAAATTATATTTTTAATCAAATTCAAATAATTTATGATAAATCAGACTTACATAAGCGCTTAAAATATACAAAAATAAATAAAATTACAGGAAATTATAAATTGCTTCAATTGGACACATAACTCGCCTATTATATATTAGACGCAGAATTTAACATAACACTGCACCATAACGAAAAGAAAGCCACCCCATGACTCATAAAGAAAATCCATAGACATCAGACATAAAAAAAGATAAAAGAAACGTAATAGCAGCATTCAGGGTAATCACGACTAACCCGCGGAGGCGATTACAAGCATTTACCAAATGATTCGGTAATCTTTAGGGCATGCGATAATGTACAAGGGAACACCAACGCCATCTGTACATAAATACAGTATTTAGTCATATTAATTCGAATGTATAAAAATTCCGATGAAATTGCTTAGAGACAAAAATGTTAAATGGCTATAGGGTTTTGAGTGGACAATGTATGAAGTAATGACTTAATAGCACATAAGAATTTGTCTAACTGTTAAATTTCGAATTAAAATTCTTTTTTTGTAAACGAAATTACAGAAAATATAGGTAATTTAAATTGTTTTCGAATTAAGGTTATGATCTCAATAGTTTTCGTTATATTGTTTTCTACACTTAAGATTTTAATTTGCATTATCATGTTAATTGAGTGATATTATAAATATTCTCCATAAAATTAATTAAGTATTAAACGATGAAACAATATGGGTAGTTACAACAAAACCAACTAAAACCTTCAAAGAAAACACGATCACAAACTAATTCGAAAATAATCAGAAAATTTAAATGACCCACCCACGAGCCACTCCTAAGTTAGCGCTCCTATTAACTTTATAAGTTGCAGCCTACCGCTAATTAGAGCCAATTTTCGGCTAGCACAAAGGGCTAGTGTTGTCCTGAGCGGTAATTAAAAACAAATAGGGTCAAACGGACCCCGCCTGAGGCGCCACGGGGCGGCGGCAGACGCACGTCTCGCCGTCGCCGGCACCCAACCCCCACATTATAAACTTAATCTAATTATTGAATTCGTACAATGTTGTGTTTACTTTTTTTTTTCTAATTTATCCCACTATACTTAGAAGCAAATGCGTAAGCGCTAAATCGCATGTTTAGGGTAATATATCATATGAAATCGAGTCACTGTTGGTCCGTCTTATATTTCTCACGCCTGTGATTTTTTGGTTAGTTTCGCTGGATTTGGGGCGGTCTCAAGACATTATTATAAGGCGCCGAACAAAGTTTTGCCTCTAGATGATTGTCAAGATTTTGTTGCGTTTAGACTGTGTACGTTTTTGTGGATCAGGTTTTTTTCGTCCGTTTTATACGCACATTATATCTGCGCATTATGACATATCTTTATTTGAATGTGAATTTAACACATAGAGATACGGCAAAATTAATAAAATATGTATATTAAAATTGGTCATCTTTATATTCAATACCCAGAGTGCTTGCACTATCAATGATACGTTGCATTAAATTGCATGATTTTAAACCATTAAGTTATTATTATTCCTAGTCTATAACAGCCATAGATCCCAACCATAAACCCAACACACCAGGACCTTGTAAAGCCTTAATAAAATATTATACGATATTAAATTACTTTTACAACACCGCTTACTAGTCCGAGTAAATATAATTTTAAATTAACCGCAACTTATTATTGACAACTCATTTAAATAGCTGAAACGGCCAATGGTACCGCCTCGGGCGTTGTCGGCCATCTTCGTTCTACTTCGACATTCCTCGGGTGCCTTCGGAATAGATCGTGTGAAAGCAATCCATCATGGACGGTAACGATCTATGCAAAACTGACGGCACTGTCGTATACAAATGTGATTTATATTGATGTTAGTTAGACTGTGACAACGGGTATACAGGCGGGTATTTTAATAAAAGCCTGGTAATTATGGTTGCTAGATGCAGGCCTTTGTTCAGCAGTGGTCATCCTGCGGACGATGATGATGATTATAATTTGTCGAGTGGCAAAAATCTGGACATTAGTTTGAATTCTTAATTTGTATACTTTTGTGCTTAATAACGGATTAAATCAAAATATGGATAAATTTCTATTTGATCTACAAATTATTATGACCTATAATATACTATTATGTTTATAATAGTTAGCTTTGGCCGCTTAGAGACCTTTTTGTCTTATAAGGCATGACCGAACTAAAAACCTCATCACGCAATTTTGACTCTTGCAATCGTAATGGCATTTTTTATAAAGTACTTAGAATATGTAATATACCTCCAAAATTTCTATTACATGACATGGCGATATCAGTTATAACAACCAGTCGATAATCCATCGAACTCTTTACAAATATACCAGAAAATAAAAATGATCATCAGCTCTATAAAATTCCAACAATAAACTTTATGATTTCATTTTATAATTTATACATAAGACCGGGATCATTATTTACTGTTTAGCCCGAGGATAAGGCGCGGGTCAAGAGATGGCACGACAAAAAATCACTACTTTACTCGCCCGTTTAATGGCCTCGCGTTCGAGTTTTGTATGGGAACATACATCGATCTATACTTACGCTCATTATGAATATTGCTAATGGAATATTTGGTATTTACGTGTTACTTATGGGTCGTGTAGACCGATGCTTAGATACGTTATTGTCGAATCGAAAGGAGAGATGGACTAAAACGTTGGCCGGGTTGAAAGAAGTTCGAATTATAATTTTAAATTATTTTTTTTTATTGTTATTTTTATTATAGTCAGAGTACAGTTATGATGGCATGAAATCTTTTATGTTGAATAGGTATAATTTTTTTAAAGTTATTCTAAGTTTCCTATTTTTAAATTTCGAACTCTTCAATTTCTATTGCAGTAATCTTTATTAGTTATAAAATTATGCGTCAATTTTACACATTACTTTGATTTCTAAATGATTAAATTTAAAGAAAATAGTGACAAAAATAATGTTATAAAAATATATATTTTTTTAATTATAGCATGACATAATTATTTCTAACCACCACAGAGATTCCGCTCCGTAAGTTAATAAAAAAAATAATTTTGGAATCTATTGCACAAACTTTTTTTTGTGATTGCTTTTGAATTAATGACCTTACATAGCTGAACGCAAGTACTTTTACGGAATGAATCATAAATGAATGAACATTTAGGAGCTCATTATAAGTCATTTCGCTGGATATTTACGCGCCAATTACGTTATCGTCTACTTAATTTATTGTTCTCGCCGCGTCTCGAAGGTTTTGATTCACTGCACTCTGTCCTTTGTTAGTGTCATATATTTCTAGTATTGTCATGACATATTGTATTTACATATATTTGTAATTAACTATTTGAAATTAGTGACAAGTAAAATTTATCATGTAGCTTTGAATATGTTTGAAAGAAGCCGTTGTTCAAGGCATCCTATGGCTTATGCTGATGATGATAATGATTGTAAAACAATGCACAAAGATACATCACGCCTTTATTTGCGAAGGGGTAAGCAGAGGTGCAACCAAGTCACTTCTCGCTGGGATGTTCCATCCCATGATGTAAGTGGGGTCGAGCCTATGGACATATCAGGACAAATTCTACACGCCGGGCTTGATATTGAAAAGAAAAACTCAACACCACTTTACCCGAGCAGGAATTCGAACCTGGGATCTCACAGCAGTGTCGCGCACACAATAAAGCTATGCCATCGAGAAGTCAGAGGCAAAAATGATAATGATAACGTTTGTTTTATTCGAAAAAAAACAACTGCTACGTATTGGATTCTAGTGAGATATGGTGATAGGCTGACACCGCATCACACTTTGGCTAGTATATAGGTCCCGTGATGATTGAATACACCAGATATTCTTCACTGTAATTGTTCCAAGAATCTTCGCATATTTTTTTATTTATTCTAAATTTAAATGTACGTACGCCATATAGATCCCGCAAACATCGCTAGATGTCGCTACTTGTATTAACTGCTAACAGAACAGTTTTAGGGTTTAATATATTAATATTAGTATTGAAATAAAAACTACGTTACAATACGATTGCATATCGACGGTTTATGTGAGATGGGGATAAAATACCCACACAGTTACTTCTTTTGTTTTCTTTAACATTTTTCAGGTAATTAGGCTGCAAGGACACAAATATATGTTGTGAATGGTACAGAAGCATACTATTTATAACCAAAATTTTGTATTGTAAGGTACAGCTGAAATGTGAGGGAATAATAAAAAATATAATGTGGATTTCAATTATGTGCATACTTAATTTTTCTTTGCTAAAACAAGTTAGTGACAGAATCTTAATAACCAGATATTAACAACATCTCAAATGAAATCTTAAGTCACAGTTTATGACGGAATTTGACAGCTGAGTATGTTTTTAAACAACACCGACCGTAAATGACAACTTGAATCTGTCCAATACTTCCTGTCCAATACTTCAAACGTCTACTTAAGATCCTATTCAAGTATGAGTCGCTTTAAAAAATAGTCCAATACCTCAAATGTCTTAAGATCCTTTTTAAGTATGAGTCAGTCGCGAACGGTGCAGTTTTCCAAAAGGGAACCCGACAAAACTTATAGTTAGTAATATCTCCCTCCGCCACTGATGTGAGTTGGTTTCAACTTAGCCCTAAGAAAGCTAACTATTACTTTATATTTATACGTAACTTTTACCTACTTTACATAGATAAATCGAGTACACAGCTCCCGTCACGGTAACTAGCTACGGAAAGAGTAACATTTTACAAAGGTACGCCTACTTAATCAGATTAAACGTCACTTCCAGTTAGAAGAACGGGGAATTAATTCCAGGGGAACGGTGGGTATATGCAAATACAGGTATATGTTAAATACAATTACATAAAATGCGGTTTCTCTTCACAAAATAGTATATTACACCGCGAACAAATATTCTAAGGTTTGCGCCCTTGTCACGGGCTATACAATTGTTTAATACTATATCTCAGAACTTGGATATATTTATATGAAACCTGGCAGAATTCACTGAAATGGCTCATAAATGTATTGAAATAAATAGTTAAAATTAAATCTGTATAACATCGCATTAGTTTCAACTGTTATGGTGTTATAATATATGTATAAATAAATTAAAAATAAAATAAAATAAATAAATATTTTGTGAATAGAAACCAGGTAGTAGTAATAAGTATAAACACAGAAACTAGATTCTCGATGAAATATTGAATAGAATTGAATCGTGAAAAAAGGGTGAAATCAGGTGCGTAGCTCATTCGTATTAGTGATACGGGTCCCCCGAAATTTAGGGGCCCAGGTGCCAGCTTTCGTCAATCAATCTATACGGGGAAAGGCATCGGTGTGCAATACTGAATTTTTAAAATAGTATTTTTTTTATTTATAAATAACAGTAATTTTACTACATGCAATTTCGTTTTAAGAAATGACATTGTCGCACACATAAACAATATTTATTGGTTTTCGCGGGAAAAGTATAACATTTACCGCTGATTCATCTCCCTCGGCCTTTATCAGTTGCCTCTTAGGATAGATAGCGGATACCATGATGGAATTCTCTAAACGTCTCCATTTATAGGATGAAAATAGTCAGTCCTGGTGGTAGGTCTCTCATATGTGAGAGTCCGCCTGAGTAGGTACTACCACAATGTCCATTTCGGCCGCCAAGCAGCAATGTGTAGTCACTGTCGTGTTCCAGTTTGAAGCATATTGTAGCCAGTGTAAATACTGGACATAATGAGACTTAACATCTCATATCTCCGGATGGCTAGCGCAGTGGAATACCAAACAATGCTTTGTAATTCAAGGTGTTGGATGGTGTTTCTCCTATTTATGGGCGGTCGTATCGCTTACCATCAGGCGAACGGCAAGTTCGTTTCATCATTCAATCCGCAATAAAAAAATTATTTATTATTTAATACATGCCTTAGTAAATTTTTACCTTTCACATCCAGCTCTTGGTAAGCTGAACACAGATTTCCATGGCCTACATTCATTAGTCCATGCTTATCTACGCAACTAGTTCGCTTGTAACTGGCAATTTGAATGTAGTGTTGCGTCCGCCCCACGGCACGCCCACTGGTGGGCTCTATCTGATCGTTTTACGTAAGACTGATTATGCATTCTGACCTGAGTTGATACGAGGGCATAGTGCTTAGAAATTGTTGAATTGAAGTCGCAATATTCAATTTACTAGAAAAAAAGAAACTATTTATGTAGATATGTGTATCATGTACTAGTTTATACCTTAAACTGATTTTGAAAAAAGCAACACCAGAGTTTTTTGTCCGTTTTTCTCGCGTGAGAACTGCTTTCCGAACTGGTGGTAGAGTTAATTCAAATTATGTATTTTATTTTTTTAAGAAACGGACAAAGACTCTCTCTAGTTTTATCACGCGAAGATGCACTTAACCAGTATAGTGTTTGATTCCAATAATATGTTTTTAGCAAAGAGTTCTAAGATTATATAGAGCAAACTTTAGGAAATTTGCATACAAAAAATTTGCATGCCTACGATGGTTTAATCAACCGTGAAATAGCAAAAATACTAATGTAAAATACTTCATATATTTTCTGGAAATGTTTTGCATACTTTCTGAAAATATTTTAGTAATATGTCTAAGGACGCTGTAACATCTTATCAAATGGACATTTAAAATAAGACAACGACTAATTATCAATTAGTAATAGCTTTTAGAGCAAAAATTTCATCCTGACATCCGATATATAATTAACCATACTGTTTAATCTTTGGTTTTCAGCTAAATTTTAAATCGATGTAAATAATTAAATAAAGACGTTTAACAAAATTTTAAATCAAAACCAAAATTTACAAACATTTTCGTGTAGACCATTACAACATCTAAACAAAACAAAGCAACAAAATAAAATAGCACATTAAGCGCTCATGGGAACGCGAGCTTCGAACCCGGGTCTCCTTCCAAATTACAAGCCGGCGTCGTACGTGCGTGGACACCGATTACCATTTGTGCACATTATGACATGTTCTAATAATATAGTATAAAGGTCACCTATACGGTCATTTGATTATGTAGAGTTCGGATCACGTAGCGTGGATTTTGTCTCTTCGGGTCTGGGAAGGTTCCATTTCTTCCAACCAGTAAGTTTGACGAATTGTATCGTGTAATTGGACATTTAAAATGATCTCATGCTGTGCTTTGCCAGTGTTATAGAAGTGCTGGGTGGTGTTGCGATGGTTGCCATTTGAGACATTTACCATCAAGCCAACGACTTGCTTGGCATTCCGTTACATAAAAATACTACGATCGATTTCTAAATCACCTCAAATACTCTGGATCACAATTTGTGTTTAATATGTTAAGGAATTCAGCCAAATCCTATCGTGGGGAATAATGTGCAGTAGTTGCGACTCTATTAATCGATTTGACTTAAATTTGAATTATACGTGATATGGCAATATAGCTATTTATTTCATTCAACTATAGAAATACTCATGCGTCACTAAACTGCATTAATAGTACATTTGAGATATGCCTACCCTTCCGGCAGTAGAGACGTTTTTTTTGGGTTATTATTTGAAGACTTGATGACGTCTTCTGTTATCTATAAGCTCAGTCATAAAGTCCATACTATATACGTTAACGTACGTTGTCGGATTTTATCGCTATATATATTTAATCTTTATCCCGACGTTTCAAAGAGTTTGCAATATGGTCACGGTCAATTTATTTCGATTGCCAATTTGTATCATTAGTTTCTGGAAACATTCATACCACTGAAACAGTATACAAAACGAACACATTTTTAAAATTGGAACACTTAAATAGACACGCACGCACAAAATAATTCTCACATTAATCGCAATTTGTAGCCACAGAAAATTAAATTAAAACCACGCTGCGCTTTGTATCCACAAAAAAATCGTCGGATCGCGTGTGTGTCGCCACTTAATACCGGCTACCTTTTACTTGAGCCTTAAGGATATCTCAATCGGTGGACTAAATAAATTGATTGCTATAATATACCCCATTAGTCATTGTAAAACAGTGTTTAAATCACTGTACAACATGCGTGTACTCGAGGGATGGGTAAGCGTTAGGGGTTGTGGGCCCCTGCTGATGCAAAGCGTCGCATTTTTTTATTTTTCAAGAAGGCCTAATTCTGTTTTAAAAGGTTGATTATGTATCAATGGTTTTTGTGATTTTGTTAATGTATGTGAGCATCAGTACTCATCTCCAGTCGGCTGACAAAGTATGTACGTCACCTAATTGACTTGTCCGTCACCCTGCTCTTTAAACCATTTGTCTATTTGTCATGACAAATAGTTATTATTTTACTGTTTGTCATTCACATGCCAAAATGAAGTCCGCTGACGAAAACATTAATCAGTTCTTTGATTTCAGATTAATAACTAGCTTTAGTTATTATTTCACAACAGTGATTAAAACGGTGAGTTACTTTATACCTTCGCCAAATTATTTAAAGGACAAGTCAAACCACAATTTAAACGATTAGCGATCAAAAATGACTCGCAATTCCAGAACGATAGTAACTAATTAATAAAATTTAAACATATATATAAAACACGATAATATCACCCCAAGTCCACATACATTCCAAATCGCATACCGAGATTCCAGCTGATTTGATTATAAATTGTAGTCCCAGTGGAATATCTTGATTGCGTATCTGTGCGTGGATTACCGTCGCGTGTTTTGGATGCTACCCGTGTTCACAGGCAATAAAATGAGGTAACGTTATGCCCCTTTTCGGCAGTATCACAGTTCTGAATACCTTCTATAGAAATTATGTCCAGGTTCTCATGTTTAATGAGGAAAGATGTACTTGATGTACGAATAAATATTTTTAATCATAATATATTTACCTTTTCATTTAAAAACTTAATTTATTGGCAAGTTATTTTTCTGATTGTAAGTGCTTCCACTGATCATAGATAATAATAATGTCAACTAAATCTTTCAATCAGAATACTTGGGACTGCAGTTTGTTAGACTGACTGCATGTCTGACTGACTACGACTGTATCTTAAGACATAAGCTATTAATTACACAAGGAGACTGATAACAATCACTTTCAAACAGACTACAATAGTGCTATTATAACGCTGCACATTTAGCAAAAATAGGCAGCAATAGAACCTGCCCAAAATAATTGCTTGCAATAGACTCCGCCAAATTTTGTACTATATCAAATTATACACATATAGTTTACTATGCCTACTTTAGTAGGCAGCTTAAAATTTACTGGTGGTAGGATACATTTTATATCCGCCCGGATAGCGACTACCGTACATATGGTGATAATCCCGCTATACGTCCCACATAAGTGTCGCGTTCCGGAATCAGCTGGTGTATATATCCTGTTCCAACAGGCCGGCATAATTGTGTCGACTATCGAGGGACAGTCATCTCTCGTCAGTCGACATTCTTTTGGACCCCACTCCACTTACAATCAGGTACAGAAGGGTCACGAAAAAATATGACTCACAATCCAACCACAACAAACAATTCCATCAGCACCAAAATGTCTCAATGTTCACACACGTTTAAAAATAACTTACCAATTTCAATAAAAAATAACGAATAACAAAGTAGCCAAACGTATATCCTATAATGAACGTAATGGCTAATGATTACCGACATTCTCAGTGCCATGAGAAATTCAATCAAATCGAACTATTTTAATGGCGTGATTATATATAACCATTGGAGTACGCTATTATTATTGTTTAGCGTTTTATTTGTCTAATAGCTTATTGAGTTATGAGTTAACGATCTGAACTTCATACATGGACAGGATCTTAGAAATGTAAAAAAATGCAAGTTAGTAGCGTGATGTCATGGATGGACAATTATCCTCGTCTTACATACAGTTATATAATGAATAATACATACTAGAATATAATGTTATGTTAACCCGAATGTGAGACAGCGTAATAAACCATTTTTCGGATTTTATCGCGGTTTTTCGAGACTTTGCAGCCTTCATTGTCACGGGACGGACTGAGATGATAGTCGTCCAAAAGTCAGTTTTTTTTTTTTATTATTTAACAAAAGGCATAACACAGAACACAATCATTATAAAGAATACTTAAGCACTAAATTACATTAAGACTAGATTGTATTCCTTAAACCTATGCCCTAATTGAAATTATATATTAAATTAGTTACAATATCTACCTATTTTTTTTTTAAATTTTCGTTTTATATTTTTAGCGATTTATCATAGTATGAAAACCGCGATAAAATTCGAATAATAGTTTTATTTCGATAACACACAACTAATCTTTTTAATTTAATAAAGTAAATTTAAGACTAAATATTCGATAGCCTTTTTAACTTTTTTCTAATGGTACTAGCTGAATTCTCAAACCCTTTTACTGAACAAGAAATCACTCGAATAAAACCTAAATCATTCCATAATCTCTTTTCGCGGCAATTCGAATTAGCGTGAGAAAACAAATTGATGTTAACAATAAAAAGATTAAGCTAATTTCGGCCAGGCTCTGTTCGCAATGTCGATTATTACTTTGTACGCTGAAGAATTTGTATAGAGCTGTTACTGTGTGTTAATATTAATATGTAAATCTATTTCTCAGAACTTAATAGGTGAAATACAAATGTTCATTGTTTAATATGATAATAATTTTATTATGACATAATATTAAAAGACATATCATACTAAATGATCAGTTGGAAGTAACAGAGATGATAGCGCAAAAAAATTAATAATAATAATATTATTTTTTATTACACAACCAATAAAACACAAAGAAAAACAAAATAAAGCAAATAGAATACATAATTACCAGTTAAATATAAACACTTTGTAAAATGTAGCCTATTAAAAGAAAAATCGTTTCGCCAACGAGCTGACAGAGCGGGACGGCGACACATCACTATATACCACCTTAATATAAAATACGACACAAATAGCACTCTACACACAATGGCGCGACGCTCTGTGTGATATATTCTATATAAATTATTTACGTGTGTCACGGGAATATAACCTTATATACTACATAATAAGGTGACACGCTTAATGTCATGTAGCTGTCATGTTTGCCGGCAAATATTCAGATGCTTCAAGGGTTGAAAACTGTTCACGTCCCATTGATCCCAATAAATCCCGTTAATGGAGGAACACCACAAACAGTACCCTTAAATATGCCGTAAATTGGATATCTTTCTAAAAAATCATCAGCTCTATATGAATACCTTGCCATATACCACATACTTTCAAAGCTTGATCTGATTATTCATACTAATAAATCAAAGCGCAAATTCCATACATAAAACTAGATATTTTAATCATCTGTCATTTAACATGCAAACTATCAAGTTTTATTATCAATATAGGTAATTACATACCTAAAATTATAAACGAAGTTAATGTATAAGTCGGCTACAATGTCTACAAAGGCAGTAATAAATCCTATAAAAAGTAATTGCACAATTAAAATGAATATGAATAGCTGTATTATTAGATAAGTATTATAATATAGACGCTACATCTAAAAGTTAGCGAGTGTGTTCGAAGAACGCTAAATATGTGTATGAAATCCCAATGGAGCTACGAGCATAAACTTTAAACGCTTAAGGGTTAGTAAGTTCACGATCTTATTAAAAATATTATTTAATTTATTTATTAGGTTTTAAAGCACACAACATTACGATACAATAATTAAAATATTATAACTTGTAGCTATGGTTTAGTTATAAATGAACTTTTAACTCATAAACCTTATATTTGCCATATCGAATTAACACAAAGTTTTAGATTTTTTAATCTACATTAAAATACACTAAAATAAATACTAACTAATAATAATATCTTCCTCGAAATCAGTTAAAAAACTTTTCAGTATTGGAAATGCCTGTCGTAATTTTACCGATGGTAAAGACCTCTTTATATCATTCAGTTTACACATTCTGCATTAACCACCTTTACAGTATAATTTTTAATGCTACTTAAGCGACATCTACAAGACAATGTCCTATATTTATTCTGAAAATATGGAGGACATGAAAAGTAGGTTGGAACCTTAAAAATTTATGCCAAGAGGTACACAACCTGATGAGTTAAGGTTCAAGAAAAAATAGTTCCAACATTTCCGCTAGATGTCGTTGGATCATATTTGAGTGGCATGTTGAAACTAATACTGGTTTTTGTTATTTATCAACTTTTAGAATTGGGACGTGGTTAGAAATTATTTCCGGGGATTTTATACAATTTTGAACAATTTTTTAGAAAAATACAATAAATATTAAATATTTTTTGTGACCTGTGAAAAGGCTCCATATCCCATATTTCAAATACCTAAAATTATTATAAAAATTATTATAAAACGGTAGTAACAATTATTATAATACTTTGAAATGATTTCTAAAAAAATCAATAAAATAAACACTAGTAAAATATTACCTACAAAAATATTTTAACGTTTCGTAAATAAATCTATGTACACATTTAAGTAACACTATTTAACGTCACGTACATCCTTTTTTATACAAATATAGTTTCCTCTTAAATATCCGTCGACCCACTGCCCTTGTAGCGCGAGCCCTGATTGGAATTTATCGCTCTTCGTCCTATAACTTGCGAGCCGTTTCGTGCTTTTATTCTATGTTGTACTTTCGCTCTTATTAAAAAATGTTATGCCAATTTGTATTTCTGATGTTTACGTGTTTGTGGTTACGCGTTTTCTGGTTTGAGTTCGATTTTGTGTACGTGAAAATCGATTATGTTTTTATATTGACGTGTATTTGATTTACACGAAAAATTTGGAAAATAAAATGTTTAATATTGTCATGCGTATAACATAAAATTTGTGGAAAAAAAATTAAGTACACAACGAGGTCGACATTATATACAGCGACATCTCGAAGCACATATTCGAACTACTTTTTTACTGCCGAACTTCGAACTATTATTATAATAATTTTCATAGTTTTAAAACATAATTACGCACCTAATTGCAACTTTACACCATATTTACCTATAACCTTATTAACCCCAATGATTACATCAAAAATCCAAAAGTCCATTCACTTTTTGCCCCATTCACTTGCAGTTTCTTAAGTCCATGACGCGCCTGCGGGCACGCTTCGTTTCCCACGATGTAATTTGTACATAAAAAAATCATAATGTTAAACTATAGCCAATATAAAATGAACCTTGTCCGATTTAAAAACAGTCTATAACTGGTCCTATTACACTGGCCATAAGCCTTTTAAGGCTAAGGAAAGTTCAGCGGGAAATTTTGTTCGGATATTGTCTTAAGAATTTTTAAATATGGCAATGGAAACTAAACTTTCGGCCTTAGATATAAAATGGTTTTGATGTTGTACTAATGAAGACGTTAGGCGTACACTTAAGTTGTTTTCGAAGAAATTCTCTTGACTCTTTGGTATTAGCACGCGTCAAATGATAAGGCAGTGGTCATGAGGTAAGATTTAAAATTGTGTTTAAACATTGTTATTGTAGAACGTGTAGACTAAAAATATTAACGTATTAGGTTCTTTTTAAATATTTCACGTGATAGTTTTAACGGATTACTCTAAAACAAATCATAGCCTATATCAGAAAAAATCTTGCTTAAACCGCATATTGCCTTCAAGTTCCAATTCCAATCACTGATAATTGTGAAATCGTCAATGCGTTCTCGCAAATTTTAAAGTTTAATACTTATCTAGAGCTCTAAATGATTTTCATATTTTCATCTCTGTCATACGAGACTCTGTATAAATTTCTATAATCAGGTCTATATGGACAACGCTTTAGGTCGGTGCATGAGCGGCCGTGTGCCTTCTGCCGACATTCACGACGCCGTCACAGACATGTCGGTCAATTCCTTCGTCGCGCGGTGTAACAACATATAGCACTAATAGCTATAAACGAATAACGATATTTTATTAGATTATAACATACACGTACCGCAAATGAAAGTTTTATGCTATAATTTTCGTATCTGTCATTCGAGAAACTATGTTTATCTCTATAATCAGGTCTATATGGACAACGCTTTAGGTCGGTGCATGAGCGGCCGTGTGCCTTCTGCCGACATTCACGACGCCGTCACAGCGATGTCGGTCAAATTCTTTTTCGTGTAGTGTATCAACGTATCCAACTATTAGCTGTAAACGAATAACAATACTTACCTAGATTTTAACGTACACGTACAGCAAATGAGATTTTTATGCTATAATTCTCGTATCTGTCATTCGAGAAACTATGTTAATCTCTATAATTTGGCCTGTATGAACGGCGCTTTAGGTCGGTGCATGAGCGGCCGTGTGCCTTCTGCCGACATTCACGACGCCGTCACAGCCATGTCGGTCAAATTCCTTCGTCGTGCGGTGTAGCAACATATACGACTATTAGTTGTGAATGGATAATAATACCCAGATTTCAATACGCGAATATGTTTTGGGTTTTTCCTTTGACTGAAATCGATAACATGTCCCACTGAACTATTTTTTTATATCTTGATTTGTTTGCTACTCTGAATTCATTTATAAGTACTTAAATGTGCTATAAATTATTTACTGCAACTGGCTATAATATGAACTAACCAACATCAAATAACTCAATCAGTATTCTAACAAGCACAGTATAGTGTCACAGTTAGCACTGTGTAATAACAATTATTTAATCTGAGTTAAGTTAAACCGGCCCATGTTTTGGTGTGAACTTATAGGGCCCATAAGTCAGGGGTCGGCGCGAGGCGTTCGACAAACTACACTATTGTAACGCCATTACAAAGGGATTTACGTTGCAGGATCGTAAGGATGTAACAGGAAATTTGTTATGCTGTGAAATTATATTAAAGTTACAGTGATGTACCTACTTGCAAATATGAAAAAAAACGTAACATCCATGTTTCCATCAAGCGGAATGCATGAATGCATGAATGTCGGTTTATTATAAATCATATGATTATTTTTATTCGATCACGACGGTCTACTAAAGCGGACACGACCTTCAGTCATGAAGAAAAAGACAAAGAAGATGATTCTACTGTCACAGGAATTAATTTTAGGCTCTTTATAAAAGTACTTTTGTAATTATAATATACTGGTAATATTATTAGCCCTACTGAACTGCTCCACTGCTGGGCACGGGCCTCCTCTACTACTGAGAGTGTCCAGGCTTTAGTCCATCACGCTGGCCTAGTACGGATTGGCAGATTTGACATCCCCTCAAAATACTCATAGAGAACTTCTCAGGTATGTAGGTTTCTTCACGATCTTTTCTTTCACTGTTAAAGCAAGCGACAATTCCCAAACAATATAAGTACACATGACTTTTAGAAAGTCAAAGCTGTATGCTCTTGGGTTTTGAAACTGCGGATATTCGCCGTGCCACTCCGTTTCACTCCCAACTTAGCCATTACCGCATATACGAGTATATTTCTTCAATATACTTATACAAACAAGACCAGGCATCTATTTTACTTACTTTGTTGCTAAGACTGGATAACATTTAAAATATTTTGTAGGTATTTAAGTATAATCAATTTTTTTTATCTTATCTAATTCAAAAACACTGTCCCCCTTATTCATAGACATTTTTTATCTAACGACCGAGTAAGGCTGTGATAACAAGTCTGTTTCTCAGTGCTGACGGCATGGCAGTCTTCACAGTGCGTAGACGTAGGTCCGTTGTGATTGGCTAATATTGAAATACAACAATAATAACCAATCACAACGGCCTTATGTCTATTTCTCAGTGCCGTTGGGCAATGAGAAACAGGCTTGTTATCACAGCTTTACTTCGTCCTTAGATAAAAAACGTTTATGAATAAGGAGGTGTATTTTCCAATGTTTTAAATTCCAAATTAGGTGAAAAATACTTTTAAGTGATTTAAAGAGAGCTACCTATTAACATTCGTTTTTTCTCTTTATGCCTAATATTTAAAATACTAAATTAATCTTCGTTTAAACAAAAAAAACACCGTACCTTGCCTTTACCCCCAAGGGTTTGGGAGAACTGCACTCTTTTTTCGCCGCATTTACTCAGTCCCTTGATGTGATAAGGTATAAGCCCATCGCCATACGGGGCACAAATTCCAAGCTCTGGACTAATACTGAGAAGAAAATCACAACATCGCTTTACCCGACCCGGGATTCGAACCCGGGAATTCAGAGCTGTGGTCACACCGCATACGCAACACAACCACATCACTGAGACAGTCTAATCATTGTTAAACCATACAATTTTGACTCCATCCTATCCCCAAGCAACCTAAGAAAGTTTAGTTGCGTGGTTCGCGTTGGCGTGCGTAGGAACATTGGTCGGTGCGCGTCGACAGCTCGTTGCGTTTGCCCGCGAGCGGCGCGCGCGCATGCTTGTGGGCCGCATCTATTGCCCGAGATGTTGGCTTCACTTGTTAAGGGACAGCTATGAAGTTTTTGATATTGATTACGAGGGAGGAGGAAATAGGAGGTATTTTGTGCTTGAGCGATTCGTGAATATCATATTGACCAAACAAATCATGAACAATCAACATTCCTGTAGTACAATAGAGCAGTATATTTGTACCGAGCATTCCAGCATCTCTCGTTTGTCGATATTTGAACTGTCATTTACATCGTTTAGGATCAAAAATGTTTGATCATCTAAACTTGCCAGTCGCAAAGCATACCCAGCAAAAATGTTATATGTAAAGAAATACGCCATTACTAATTGAAGATGTACAGTAAACATATCTTTATAATTATATTTAAAGCTTATCAAAAACAGGAAACATAATTATATTTTGTATAATTCGACTTACAAAATGAATTTTATTTCAACATAGATAATTTTACTAAATACAAATGCAAATATACCATTTCGCCTTGTTTTTCTCAGCTGTTGCATACTAAGCCAATTCATGTAGCAAAAATATTTACTTCTAAATTCTATCACATTTAAAATAAAATGAAGTCCCAAAGTGAAATTTCTATTCCCAAGAAATCTGAAGTGCGTATTCGTGATCAGTCTGGCACTTAAACAGAATGTAGTATTGAAGGAGTTCTGGCACGAGATAACTAGACAATGCAATGCAACAGCTGTATGTAAATTTGTCGTTCAATACAATGCATTTTATTGCTAATGAAATTCTTACTGAAATGATGGGAAATGCTTGCTCAAACGCTATTCAATTAATTGATCAGATGGCTTATACCGGAGAATTTATCTATTATATTTACAGTTCATGTTGCTAAGAAAATTTCTTGTAGCCTTGAATCTTTTCTGAATTCTAAAATACTTTGAAACGACACAAGTTCCATTTTGTTCTTTCAACTTCCCAAGTAGATCTACGATTATATATATTCTTTATCCTATTTACTGGATTAAATTTATTGAGATGCAACAATACATGAATTCAGCAGGTGATTTCAATTAATTTAAACATGCAAATGACGTTCTCAAAATGATTATCAACAGGAAAGCGTGCATTGTTTTCCTGGCTCTTATTTGCATATAGAGCTCCATCTGCCTCAAGATCGCATCTTTTGATGCCTTTTTTTATTTTGTGGCCCATTCAGATACTTTGAAATTTTACGCTTTGAATGCCTTCGACGGAGGTCCGGGTAAGTGTGATATCATCACGGTATAGATTGTGTGATTGGAAATTAATCTTTGTTATTATGAGCTTTGATCGTTCCACATTTTAAAAATAGAAATAAAGATGTTGCTTACAGCTCATGATCTAATTATTGTGATTTGTTATATGTGAGAAATAGGACATACGTAATTAACAAGATTATGTCCCTTTGATTATAATATATTGACGCTAATTCCTGCTGGAAGACTTAAATACCATTTTAAATAAAAACTAAAAACGACAAGAAAATTAAAACAGTCAGTATTCGCGTCTCGTGCACATTTTACTTATAAACTAAAAACGGCGAAAAAATTAAAACGGTCACTATACGTATCCGCTTCATGCACTTTACTTCCAAAATCGTTTATTGGCTCCATATCAACGAAGAAATCGAATCAAAACATTTTCGGTGTAGATTTTTCCGTCGATATAAAAGGTGCGGGGCGGATATAGCTCGGAGCGAGGCGTGTGTGGGAGGGGGGAGGATGTGCGGAGGGCAGAGGTCACGCGAGCCAGCGCCGCGGTGTTAGAGATGGGGAATGTACGGGTTTATCGATAGAGAGATAATCAAAACAACGTTTATAAGACGACCAGTAAATGAATTAGTTTTATCGTGTCACTATTAACTATCATGAAACTCAGGAGACACGATCCTCAATGGGGGAACGATTAAGAAGAAGGAGAATTAACTATTTACTTGCAATGTTTTTTATCGATTTGCTAAATGCACTGACCATGATATAGACTGATCCACTTGATGAAATTATCTCGTATATTTACATTCATGTTGAGTTAAAACATCAGGATGGGTTTCTCAAAAAAGAGCCTTAAACATCGTATATCAAACAACAAAGATTCTTAATACTTGTGGGTCTATGATTGATTTGTTCGTGATCGTCGCTGTGTCTGGGTTCGCGAAACTTTAATTATAGATATTATTAGATTAGTTAATTATTAATTTAACTTAGAAAAAACTGCTTAAATTATATATAAAATTAAGTATTTTTTTTACATTAGTTCAAGAATTATTTAGCTGTTAATAGCAAGTTGTAATATTTAAACAATCCTTAATTCCATTTTTTTTAAATAACTACTATGTCTCCTTCCATGTAGATAATAGTATTAGCTATCTGTACTCTTAATTTTTAAACATTGCATACAAAAATAACTAGTCTATCGATATCGATACTACCTACGCCCATCACTAGAGACCACACCTTACCTCACTAACCCCGTCATGGCGAAAACATAGCTTTAATTCAACTAGTCATACGAGCATAAAATATTACTTAATTCGTTCCGTGAGTGATGGTCGCGATGTTTTCAATTGTTTTTAGGACAATTCACGAGTCAAAGTGGTTCTGTAATGTGTGGTCACTGTTTACAGAATTTATGGTCACGCTAATCTTAGCGATTTGCTGATCGTGCACAGTATGGTTTTTTTTGGAAACCATATTACATATAGGATTTTCCGAATTAAGTGTATTGTACGTTTTGTTTGTGGTTTATATTGACAAGTGTTGGTCTCCTCTAATTTAAAAAAAAAATATTTTTTTTTATATTATAAAATACGTCAAATAAATTATCTGTTTATTTGACGTAAACCCTATAGAAAAATAAATATATTTAGATACTTCTAAAGATCTATTTTATTTATTATCCAACTAATACCACTTACCCTTACTCAATGCTTAAATTAAAATTAATATAATATGCACGGCTTATCAACAAGAGTACGTTATTGTAGACACAACATAAGCATAAATAGCTTAAAATTTAGAGCACATTTACCAT
This sequence comes from Manduca sexta, assembly GCF_014839805.1. Taxonomy (NCBI): domain Eukaryota; kingdom Metazoa; phylum Arthropoda; class Insecta; order Lepidoptera; family Sphingidae; genus Manduca; species Manduca sexta. The sequence goes on from NC_051124.1 coordinate 7,469,902, forward strand.
TAAACGATGGCATTGATAAAGCCCACCTTGCAACACTGACCCAATGGCCACAAAATACAACAATACAAAACGATTACCAAAAAAAACATAAAGCACACGAACACATGTTCATCATTAAGATACGACCGAAAATAATTCGAATTCCAAGCACGCAACGGAACCACAATGTTCAGTCAGCTCGACTCAATTAAATATTAATTCGTACAAAGGAGTCGATTAATGAAATTAAGTCGGCATTTAGACGTAAGCATCGTGTGTACAATAGCCTTAAATAGTAACAATCGATTGAAAGGACCATCGAATTTGGACACAACAAAAGACCTAACTAACTCCAACTCGCGGAGTGACTATTAAAATTTAATGACATGATTTATTCAAGAGATGGGTAAAAAAACAAGAGAAAAGGGTACGATGTTACGATCCATTTTTCATATAACGCAGTTGGTAGCAAATGGCCAAATAAAAAATGTTTAACAGGACCGACACTTTATGAAAAACGTGGTCTCACTGTGAGCGGCCTTTGTCATCGACAAGGGAATTTATTCATGCTTACCTGTTGAGCTCCAGCCGTGAATAAAATATAAAGAATATTCCATTTTTCTGGATTCGTGTTACGTAACTTGTACGGCGGGGAGAAAGTCCATGTTATTAAAAAAATATTGGTTCATAACCAACTCTTCAAACCTTCTAACAGTACTGTACTATGCTACTATAATTGACTGCGTCGGTGGTGTAGTTGTTACTGTGCCACTGCAGTGCTGAGATCGCGGAATCGATCCCCAGGTCAGTCAAAGTGGTATTGGGTTTTGTTACTAAATATTATGTGTAGTCTGGAATTTGAGCTCGATATAGCCATAGGTTCGATCCTATATCGCATCATTGGACGGAATAAAACACGGCGGAAAATGGATGCAGCAGTTGCACCTCTGCCTATGATCCTAAGTAATTCTAAGACAATTATTCGTGAATAAAATTTTGACTGGTGACGATATAATAGTATGTCTTTATCTTTGAAACTTCTATCTTTTACACCTCTGTACCTACTGTTACCAAGATCGTACACATACAGCAATTATACTCCAGTAGAAACTGACAGAGGTTCAACCTGAAGAAATCATGTGACAATAAAATCAAAAGTAGACCTTAATAACACTCTTTTCCTTCACTACAAATACTCATAGAAATTTCCCACAGAATTAAACAAACTTGACGTAATCCCCCAAATTTTCTCCCCGCCGTACCCTAAGGTATAATATTTGGTCATTCCCTTAGTGGTAGCCGTCTCATTTATAATATTTTATAGAAATCAACTAAACAGAACTGTGGACATTAACATGCGATACACAAAGCGTCGTGACCCGATTCCGTACATTTTTATTGTAAATTACTTATGATTAGTGTGACCAGGGTTTATTTTATTTTACCCACACATCGCTTTGATTGGAAACTTAATATGTAAATAAAGGGGCTTTTATGATTTTTCTATTTACTTTTTATATTTGAGCGTTGATCTAATAATGTGTTTGGGAGGACATTCCGAAGATATTGGAGTTGTTATATTGAAAATGGAGAAAAAGTTAAGTCTATGTTTTGTATTTGTTAATTTATTGATGTGCGTATCAAAATGAATGGATTCGATGCAGATTTTACTAGTGTTTTAAATGAAACTCAAGTATTATTGACTCATAATTTGGAAATTTTATATAAAAAATAAAATATAAAGAATCTTCGAAATACATAATTAATCGATAGCATTAATAGTAATATTAAGTTAATTTTACTTTATATTACTTTTAAGAAATCGTTTTAATTTTTTTTTTCCTAATTTACTACCATCGTATTTAGAAATAACCGTTATGTCAAAAATGTACTATTTTACTTATTTATGTGTTAAGTCTGTCTGTCCACTAGATGGAGCCACTTTCAATGAAAACTAATGCAACATGTTATTCTAACTTAGCAATCATCCTGCATAAGATACTAAGTATAGAACAGTTAAAATTATAATGTATATTATTAACAATACGATTAATAAACTCAAAATACTTGTCTTTTTTATTGCTTTGAATGACGAGACGAGCTTGCCGTTTGCCTGATAGAAAGCCATACGACCCACCATAAACAGTAGAAACACTACCCAACACCTTGAATTAAAAAGTATTGTGCGGTATTCCACTGCGCTCGCCATCCTAAGACATGAGATGTTAAGTCTTATTATGTCCAGTAGTTATATTGCCTACACTGTCCTTCAAACCGGAACACAACAATGACTACACACTGTTGCTTGGCGGCATCAATAAACATTGCGGTGGTACCTACCCAGGCGGACTCTCACATATGAGAGATCAACCACCACCAAAATACTAAATGTTGTCATACTAAATGTACAGTAAAATTAGGCTTTTTAATAATAATACATATTACAAAGACCCATTCGTTAAATCATTTACGTGGGTAGTTTTTACTGTTATTGATTCCTTATTGAAATAAGTTAATATTAGAATTATAACGGTTTAAAATATGTTAGAACATTATTATTATCATATTATAATACATCGTAATAGTCAAATGATTTTGTTTTGTTTTTAATAGTCTTATTTTATATATTTTGATTATTATTTAAGATTTATTTTAAGTAACCTACATTTTCTCCGAAGGAAGGGTGTTGATAATTGTACCACAATCTAACTAACAGAAAATATATTGTTCACTTGTGTTTCTGTAGTTTTAAATATGGTTCAAAATATAGATATTGATATATATTTTTATAATTATAATTTTCTTTATTTTTAAAGGTACTCCTGTACACTCGTACATTTTTATAAATATCTTTAGATAATAATGCATATAAAAAATATGACAAATAATCACCCTGCGATGGTGAAGCTCAAGACCCAAGCAACCGGCATTTAAGGATTATAAAATTGTTATTATTAATGTATTTGTAATAAGCCCAGACTGTGGTATCTAGTATTGTATCTGATGAAGGGCAAGACGCTCGCCTATCATATTGCACGTAGTTTATGTATTGGCAAAATATGAATAACTAGTTTTTGCTTGCTGCTCTACCTGCTTGATTTTTTTTCGGGATACATATATTCCCGAGATAAAAAGTAATGTAGCTTCCTATTAGTGAAAATGTAAATCGGTTTAATAGCATCTAAGATTAAACAAACAAATTCTTCTTCTTATAATACTGTCAGTCGAATGAGGAGAAAAGAATGCCCTTATTCTTCTCTGCTTCTTGTGTGTGAGCATTCGGGAATGTCATTCCCCGTATAAAACACTACAGGAAACTGTCATTATACATTGGCTTCCTATATCACAGGGGTATGATTCCTAGTCAAGTCAACCCAGTCATGCTGTAGACATATATGTCTTCAGAATGGCTATAGAACCATTTTGCAAGAAACCGAGATGAAGTTGAGCTCATTTTTATTATTTTTTTAAATAAAATAACGGATACACGTCATGTTATTTTCTATCGATAAGTTTTAACATCAAAGGATGGTCGAAAGTGGAAACACGTTTTTCTAGCAATAAGATTTATCAAGCTTTTAAAAATAAAAGAAATATTATGATAAATTATATTATTCCGCAACACATGCTCTTCACAAATTGTTTCCCATGAAATATCTAACAAAAAGCAAATTTAATTTATTTGATACAAAACGAACGGCAGACTTCAAGTCGCCTTAGCACAAACAATACTAAAAAAGGGACCGGGTAAGTGGCAAAAACTATACAGAAAATCATCGAGAAATCTTCGCAACCGATTCGTCAGGGTCATCGTGAGTTGCAGTTTTGATAATACACCCCCACATGTCACCATGTATTGTGCCCTTTTCGAAAAATAGTAGCCCGAATGACATTGACAAAGAGTGTTGGGATAAACTTTGTGCAGAACAAAAGTGTTTTTCATGCCCGAGTTGGGTTTGAAAAAGTCTTGTTCGACATAGAAGCACCTGTCACTAATTGCCACCTTTTGGCGGTGCCTTTTGTGGTGGGTGAAAAAATTTTGAATAATGTGACGTATATTTCTGCTCGATATGAGAATTATGAAGTCCGCTCGATAAAAAATACATATTTCATACAGTTTATTGTAAGAATGTGTTTTGTTGCAGCCTTTAGGAATCTTTTGTGATTATTTCTAATAATGCCGTGTTATGATCGTCCAATTTATATTTTTTGTGTTCATGTGCCGTTATAAATTCACATTAAAATGAAATAGATGGCATTGCATTTCTCTATGTAGTATAAAGTGTGTCTCATCTACCTTTTTTTATAACTTAATCTGTATTAGGCGCACTTAAAACCATACAATGAAAAACTTTTTAACAAAAATTATACCGCCTTCAAAAACTACTAGAAACCAAAAAATATTTAACATTACTTATATTACATTAACTGGTTACTAATTTTGGAGTCGGTTCCTAATAATAATTAAAAAGAAAATACAGTCGAATTGAGAATCTCCTCCTTTTCTCAAGCCGGTTAAAAATAAGTATCAGTTTTCATAGAATAAGGATAGGAAAGAATATCTTTTTTCTTCGCGGGATGAAAACGCCTTATCCCTATTACCGCATGGGTGAATGGAACGGTTATGTTGGTTTCACCGGTCTTACAACCCAGTGTCGACACTCGGGAGTATAGCATCATCGGGGAGCAAGCATTGGAGCGAGTCCCCTATATATTCCATATGCCCTACACCGGCATACCCACCAAAACCCGCGGTGGCCTTCTTCGGCGCATACGGGACCGCTGCAGTAGAAAACTGTGCGAAACTGTCCCTGACCGATATCCCTTTGTGGCACCTCTCTAGCTGAATCTAAGATGCCCCTGTACGCTAAAGGATGCACGTAAAGAAGAGTACCAATGGTAATTACCAGCATAACATTCTTTTGTAAATTTTGTACCTGCTTAGTTTTATTATTGTTGTGTGCTATTTTCACGAAAATAAATGGTTTTATTTTTCATAAACCGTACCGTATTGAAAATATATGACGATTCTAACGAACTTCTAACCCTTGGGTTAAGGAAGTGGGGTTATCAACCGTAACCCCATAAGTCAGAAATCGAAAACATCCAAACCGTAACACCCATCTGTCGACGCGTGGTCAGAGGTTAACATCGGCCGTGAATAGCTAACGACACTAATGTTATGTATCTATTGAATCACAGTTACACAGCATGTTCAAATCAATCAACAATTTGAATACATTCGATGTATCGTCCATCTATCGAGTAACTTAATAAAAATCTCTTGTATGGGTGAAGTGGCCATGAATATAGTCTTTTGTAGGCTGTTATTTGAATATATTATGTGCGAAGTTTTGTATGGTTGTATAATCATATGATGTTTCCTCCTTCGACGATTGTGAGCATTTTGTCAGCTACTACTATATTAAATCTACAAGTTGTCACAAACTGATCCCAGAATGGCCTTAATTTTTCGGCGGGTCAATCCAAGTCATCCGATGAACATCCGAGTAGAAAGTAAAATGTATCTCTGGCAACTATAGAAGATCATCAGGATCCGGGATAAGTCTGTGTATATCCCATTCTAATAGGCCGGCATAATTATGTCGACTGTCGAGTGGTAATCATCTCTTGTCAGACGACATTATTTTGGACCCCACTCACTTTACCAATAAGTGCAATGAAGTCACACTGCCGTGCAAATATAAAAAAAAGATTAAGTTTTCTTTCACAATTAGGGTTACACTACTACGTTAGCATTATATTTGGACAACACGTTTCTATTAAATACGCTATACTACAGTATAAAAGTTAAATATTATACATATTTTTTCAAACTCATGGTCACCACCTCGCGTGGCGTGATGCACGTGGCCATTGTGATTAAATATTTTGGTCATATGAATGAGTTATATCAAAATATAACCTATAGCTGTACATGTGTAGGTATTTTGAACTTCTCTTTAAATATTGGAGACGTTTGAGTGATGTTGTTTGCATGTTCATCAGTGTTTTGGTTTTTGTATGCGACATGTTATATTCTGAAGATTGTGAGACGGATATAATATATTCTCTGATTGGATGAAGTACTGAGATTCATTGTAAAGTTTTTGTTGATAAATTCTCGTTTCACATAACTATGAATACTGGAGAAACATATTTTTTGCACAGATCTAATTTATACGTTTAAACTAAAGTAATAAGTTGTTTCAAACAACACTGGAATATCCTTTTTCGAACATACTATTCATATTTATAAGTCTTCATAGTATGGTATTATTTTGCCAAGAAAATGTACCCATTTTATTTACAGGAAAAGATTCACGCGATCGAAATTGCGAGTAAAAGCTATAATTGTACGAAAACATAGTGGCAGTGGCCATTCATGGCTATTAGTTGCAAAGATGACCATATATGAGAAAAAAATACTCACTGGCAGATTGATAATGAAACTAGTTTCAAATTAAATAAATTTTATTTTTATTTTTTTTAAGTAATAACTCAATGAGCGATTTGAATCCGTACTTTAAGGACGTAAGGTTTTAATTGGTATTTACAGGGTGTAAATTTTGCTAATAGATTTCCTTTCTTTCTAATTCCTATTCGCCATTATATTCCGCCAATTCCCTGAAAATGATTCTTAACCTAAATTGCGGTACTACAAGGTTTAAAATGACTTAATTTTCTAGACTACTAAAACTACGTCACGTTCAATCGTATTTAAAAGTCTCACATTCCATTCTACACTTAAATATCGGAAAAAATTCAAAACAACATTACTAACGACGGAGGATATGACATATTGCGCTCCCAATTAAGGGCGCACTCCCTGCTGTGACTGTGGCGGCTGATTTAAGCAGCCCGGCTTATCTGACCTTATAGACCTTACTCCCTTGTAATAAGGATGAGTTAGGTAAGGATGAAAACTATTAGAAATGCCCTCGAGTCGTTTAGGTTTCCAACTGATTTGTTACTGAAAAATCTTAATAAGGTATTTCTGTTATGGAAAAAATTGAAGTGCAGTTGCGTAATTATTACTTTTTTATTTTATTTATTAATTGATTTACACATCGGGAAAAATGCGTACTAGTTGTTAGTTTGACTTCCAAGATAGCGTAGTTGTAATGCGTACGCGGTACGTGTATGAATACTGCGCTGAGGTCATGGGTTCGAATCATTGGTCGGGACAAAAATAAAAGGGACTGGGTTTTTCCATTTTAAAAATTTATCAGTATATTGGTAGTGTAATACCTCCGTGCCTCGCAAAGTACTTAAAGCTGTTAGTCCTGCACCTGATCTCTCTCCGGTTATGTCGGATCGCCGTCTCACCGGACTGTGAGAGTGAAGGAAAAGAGATTGCACCTGTGTATTGCGCACACACTTGTGCACTATAATATCTCCTGTGCACCTGGCTGATCTCCGTTGAGATTAGCCGCCGTGACCAAAATTCGGCTAGATTCATTCAGAGTTAGTAAATTTCTGTATCAGTTAACCAGTAATAATGCAGGGATGCAAAATTTAAGGTGCCAAACAAAACCGTATTAATAAATAAAATAAAATGTTAGGATCTTTTATAATTACACAGTCATAGTATAACTAACTTGTATATCATTTTGAGTCATTATTACAAACTGTGCAACGTCAGTGAATAATTTGATTAGTTACAAAATTAAAAGAAAAATAAATATATTTACTAACCTTAAATGCTTTATCCTCTTATAAGTACCCTTTTAATTATTTATAAGCTGACATAAAAATTAAACGCCCATGTTTAATTAAAACCAAACATAATAGGAACAATACATATGGCTTGGCAATCGCAGAAGTCATAAGAGCAATATGCCCTAGAGCTAGTTTTGATGGATAGATTTGACTCTTGAGGACTCCATAGAGTAGGAGAGAACAGAATACGGTTGAATAATAAATTATGCATAAATCTTGGCCGTAGCCAAGACGCTTTTCTACAATCATTTATCGCCAATATAAAACTAAAATACTATAGGGATAGCATATTCTAACGATTCTAATTGAAAGGTCTCTCATATGGTGAGAGTCCGCCTGGGTAGGTACCACCGCGCTTTCTGTTTCTGCCACCAAGCAGCAGTGTGCAGTCTCTGTTGTGTTCCAGGTTGAAGGACATTGTAGCCAGTGTAACTGGACATAATAAGACTTAACATCTCATGTCTCAGAATGGCAAGCGCAATGAAAACGAACAATACTTTGTAATTCAAGGTGTTGGATGGTGTATCTACTATTTATGGGCGATCCTATAGCTTACTATCACGCGAACGGCAAGCTCATCTCGTCATTCAAAGAAATAAAAAATCTCGCTCAGATATGCCATTTCCATACATATTTTTGTTTTCTATTAGCGTAAACTACTGTAGAAAGGCTACGGTCCCTAGTAATATTAAGTCAATTTCAAGTGTCCATAACTTGTAGAATTGCATATTAATTAAAATATTGTAATATAATTAAAACAAAAAACTCTACTCTTAAACTACGGCGTTATTTTAACCAGCAGCTTTAAATTAAATAAAATTGACATTATATACAATATAATAATACATTTCAGATCTACGTTCAAATAACCCAAACGTTCCGATATTTTGAAAAGTTACAGATGAAAAATTATAATACTGGTCAAAATACCTCTAAACTGGAACAAAAATTCTGCTTGGCGACAGAAATAGATAAAACAATAAAGCACAAAGCCTCTACACCAACCTATTCTACACACGTTCATTCATTAGTTTCCTTCATTACTAACATCAATTAATTTCTTTGTTCCAATGTGTCAGATGTAAATTGAGAAGCAAACACTAGCTACAAGGTTTTTGACTCGTTCGGGACAAACAATGCGTATGAAAAACGACCTGTCTTTCGATATGATGCTTAATGAACATCCGAATGGTGAGTAATATACTAATAACAAATGCATTAGAAAGTTGATTTATTTCGTCGGTTTTTGGATGTAACAGCCAGATTTATCTTTTTTTTGCTGGCATTCGTGTGATAATTCTATGTCTTGCTAAAAAGCAGTGTCAGGACCGCTCCACCTAGCGGACGCTGTGACTTTGTAAGAGAAAAAAACGTCAATCAGAATTGTGAATTTTACTTTATGGCGTTACTTTAACTGAACGTATGCATGAGAGTTTAGACTAATATACTAAATGACGATAGCCAAGTTGGGACCTGAATAGATTGACACGAAGGTACTCAGTTAAAATATCCATGGTACTTCTGAGCTTTCGAAATTACAGATCTCTGCTCTGTGTACTCTCAAACTCACTTTTATTTAAAAGTTAGTCGGGAGAAACGAAAATCTGGATTACAATTTTTTTTTATATTTAGTAACAGTTTAGATTAAAAAAAAATCGCGATTTATCTAATAACATAAAAAGTATTTTCAAGTGCCAGACGAAAACTGCACACAAAACAAACTATAATTTACGTACCATCATATAGGTACTATATTTTATTTGGGCTATCTAAATGTCGGCCATTTTAGTTATTTTCCATAAACGCACATCGGAATGTGGAACAAGCCACAGATGCGAGTCAGACTTCGTAATTGTACTGTGGTTTATAAACAACTAAGGATAGCCTAGTGGAGTATGGAATGGACTGCCGAGACGGATGTCCGCAGGTTCAAATCCCAAGGGGACACACCCCTGACTTTTCTAAAAAAATATGTGTGTATTCTTTATGAATTATAGCTTGCTAACAGTGAAGGAAAACATCGTGAGAAAACTGGCATATCTGAGAAGTCCTATATAAGAATTTTGATGGTGTATGAAGTCTACCTATCCGCACTAGGTTAGCGTGGAAGATTAACCTAATCCCTCTCAGTAGTAGAGAATCCCCGTGCCCAGCAGTGGGACAGTATATAAAATACAGGGCTAATATTTATTATAAGCAACTTGAGCCTTATTCTCTATACCACACGTTATTTTAATAGTGCGTGACAAGTACGTAACGCATTCTGTCCATTTATTATATTTGAATGAAAAGGATTCTTCTTTTTGATTTCTATAAAAACTGTTTCTATTGAATTATGATAAGTTTTCTCAACATCATCGGCCACAGTAAATCCACAATGATACGTTTCATTTACAAAAACTGCACCAAAAGTTCAGTTAGGTACCAACATTTTTTATATCAAAGTAAAAGCCTAATAATTGGACCATCCCATAAGTCAGTAAGATATAGCCCAAACCTCATACCACAAATATAATGAATACTTTAGCAGTAAAGTTGTGAGTGACAGAATCATCACGTGTTTACTTTGTCTCGACTCCATCCTGACAAATTGTTTTCTCACGAGATGTGTAGTTTCAGGCCTATTTTTGTCCAACTATTAACCCTTGTCTAGTCATGAACGGTCGCAAGCACCTTACTTTTAATAAATTACTTTATGTTTATGGAAATATATACCGACTTAAATAGCATGGCTTTGGCTTTAAAAAGGGTTATATTTTAGACGAGTAAAAATCTTGATAATTATTAAATTATTTAAAATTCCGATCTGTGACTTTATAAGTAAAATACTTACACTTATAAATCAAAACATATTCGCAAATAATTTAAAACTACACACGGCCTAATTTGTTATTACCTGATTTAGCACCCACGTTTCAAGAAATACTGTACATTACCATCTCCGAGAAAAGAGAGATTAAATCATAATAATTATTTTTCAATATCGTGCATCTCATTAAAAATCGCATAAAGTCGCCTCCCAATAAATGACAAAGGAAAATCACAACTCGGAATGCACTGGCACCCGGTGATTTAAGATATACGCTTGTGTGTCATAGCAGTAAGTAAATCATTTGAGTCGTAACAAGGAATAATGATTTATACGAAGCAATTAAAAGGCAGCGTTATTAACAGGCACACTATAAAAATGATCCAATATAAAGGACAGAATGAGATTAAATCGATTCGATGCGCCGGAACGTTCGCGACCATAAAAAATGTTTTTGACAATTTTTTTTCGTATTTCCGTTAGAATTACGGTCTGCGGTGTCATGTAAATCATTAGGGTTTGAGGTTTCGCGACCCCCATCAAAGGGTTAAGACGGCGGACAATGATACTTTCAGTGAAAACGATCGCGCACGCGTTTCAATGGAGTCATAAAGTTCGGAGCGAGTCGACGTACGGGACGTTCGTCGCAATTTACGAACTATTGTCGTGTTGGTTTACGAAACTTCTGTGTAAACACATGCTTAGAATGATATCTCGGCTTCGACGTGACTGCTCACTAGCGGAGTAATTATCTAGACCTTTTGTTATCCTAACTAGCCTTTGGTTTCGGTTTAATATTCAACGCTAGCTTACTGGAAAATGGTTAAAACAATTCTTAACTCGTTTTCAGAACTATGGGGGCTGTTCCTAGACAGTCTTCTAGTGCGCGATTTACTTCCTTGTTTATAACATGAACAAAATGTATACATAAATACGTTGCGATATTTTTCTCAGCAATTCATCAACATACTTCAAAAGAAAATGAATGAGTGGGCACCATCGCCTCACTAGAATTTACTGCTAGCATAGTTAATGAACCAGTCAATCGTTCGTAACAAGACATATATTGTTTACATATCTTGCCCAGAAGCAAGAGTACTACAAAAAACACCACATCATTAACCACCAAAAATAATTAAATTTTATAACATCTCCGCCTATTTTTGGCTACCAAATCCACTCCCGTTTTGAATTCCATTAAAACTTAATTAACTTTTTCTACAGTTATAAATTTTAAATAAGCCCGGACCCGAAGAGGACTCACAATTTGTTTTGCTACTTTTAAACGTCACTTTTGCCGGTGATAAATGCGTTCTTGACTGTTGAAAATTGCATTTTGTTTTGTCAAACGCCGACAGAGTGGTTCCGTGGTGAATAACGCTATCATTCGGAATCAACACAATTATGTGTTTTGGAGAAATCGTTTGCGGTCTTTCTCGGATATTTGTTGTTTCGTTTATCAAACTTGTCAATGGTTTGTTTTGTTTGTAAACTTTAATGGAAATATTAAGTGAATTCGGTTTTGTAGTGTTATGTATTAAATTATAAATATATGAGAATATATCACGTAGGTATAAATAGACATAGGTATACTTACTCTTTTTATCACTTATGTTATAACAAAACCCGTGAAACTATCTGTAAAGTTTTTCGTTTTGTTTAATAACTTTATATATTTAACACCATTATCCAAAAAGTCCAAAATCAAATTTTTCCATCAAAATCATTCATCCACCAATTTAGACCCCACATAGCCCACAATCCCAGTTTCGCGGCTGGTCCAAAGCATGCGTGCACAATGCTGATCGGATGGCCTCGGGTGATCACAACGCACCATATTTCACGGGGCACCAATGATTTGGGGAACCCCGCTGTGCTTCTGAATTAAGTAAAAGCCTTCGAGCTCTTGTTTCTTGATACCTCTAGTTGGGGGTAAAGCTGTGTTTATACAGGCAATGTTTTTGTTTAGAATTGTTTGTATTTTTGGTAACTCTATTGATTATTTATGATTGACATAGTAATGTAATTAGATAGTATTTCAAGTAATTGATCTAGATTTAAACACAGCAAAATCTATACCTGACAACGATATCTTATATCTCACGCCTTCGAGACTATGTCGACATCTTTTACAGGATGTACCGTGGCTGGTCCCACAAAATGACAAAACGTACCATTTTAGTAGGTATTTTACTATATTATTTGCTATATATTTCAGGTGCTCAAGAAAAGTCTTAGAATTTTTTTAAATAAATTTAAATAGATAGAGGAAGTAAGTGTACATAAATCTAATGATAAGGTCAACACAGTCCAAAATGACAGCTAATGTCATCCATGCAAGATAAATAAATCACTCTTAACCTTTCAGAGAGCATATAGTATCCGGGTAAACAGCTGGTCTTAACACACCACTCTAAATATGCATCAATAGGAATGAACTCTTAACGGGTAATCATTACTTAGGAGATTGCAATCAATTCATTGAAATCTGTAAATAATTTAATTAATTAATCAGCCCTGTATTTTATATTGTCCCACTGCTGGGCACGGGCCTCCTCTACTACTCAGATCCCTTAGCCCACCACGCTGGCCTAGTGCGGATTGGTAGACTTCACATACCCTCCAAATTCCTATACAGTATGGTATTCCTCACGTATGCATGTTTCCTCACTCAATATTTTTTTTATTAATATTATATATAAATAACATATTTCAAAATAAGAACGAATGAGTTTTGGGAAGCTATAGAAAACGAATTATTACACATACGTGCCAGGACGAAACAAATAAATGCAAACCCCAGTGTGGACTCCACCCTACCCTCCTTAATAGATGTCTCGATCCAATTTAACATTTGACGTGTTTTTAATTTAGCGTCCGCGCCCGCGGCTGCCGTCGGCCCGGGCACCTAAATAATGTACATATTTTACCAGAAATCATACGCCGCCACTCATTACCATCCTCATTTGAATATATACCCGGTGTTTATGTGGTTGGATTTTGTTTTGTGACACATTTTAGGGTTATTTTGATCTTTTTACGCTGCTCATTAGGTAAATTACATGTTTACCCATCTAAATGTTGGGTATGTCGTTTAACAAGAACTGATGGAGGCTGTTATAACACTAATTGTATGCTTTAAGTCTATAAAACATTTGGTTTTATTTTTTGTGAATGAGTAGAATGATGACCAATGACCACACGTAGTGAATTTTATTGCTATTTTTATTAATTACCTTTCTTGGTAACAATAACCACCTAGACGAGACTTTGCCATGCGATTATCGATACAAATAAAGTAATTGTATTAATATTATTTGATTTTGGTGCAATCGCCAACTTAAAAAATAATTCTGAATAAATAACTAACATCAAGAAATTACAATCAAAATTTTGTCTCAATTCAAACAAATAATATTGTTGGTGGTTGGATATATTTATATCCGCCCAGATAGCGACCACCATAAGGTGTTAAAACCCGCCATAATGACCCAAGTAAGTGTGTCGCGTTCCGAGATCAGCCTGTGTATATCCGGTTCCAACAGGCCGGCATTATTGTGTCGACTGCGGAGGGGTAATCAATCATCTCTCGTCAATCGACATTCTTTTGGACCCCACTTCACTTCCCATCAGGTGCAGTGAAGTTATTTTTCCGTGACAATAAAAAAAATAAAGCTAAATAAATACATGACCTCTAATCCCACAATACAGCTTCGCGTGAGAATAAAATCCGTGCAAACTGATTGCAATCAAGATTTAGAATAAACTTTGTCAAACCGTACCTTTTATCTTGCCAAGACTCGAATCGGCAGTGCAATTTCGCGGGGTCAACCGAGGTCAAACGGTAAACTTTGACCGCGTACCGACGTCTGCAATATAACCCTACCGCCTTTTTACGTGCACCAAATTGAACTTTTAACACATGCCAGAATATATTTAAAAATGTATCATGTATTAAATATGGTATGGTAATGATTTATTATTTATAAATATTAATAGATTTTCGCTAACTACAGAGGTTATTTTAGTAAATATAAAGGCTTTTATTCGATAAGAATGTAATCTACAATACAATTGTCATACGTTGAATTTTACTATTTGACATGGCAACGTAAGATATGATTCAAAACTATTATACCCAAGTTATTCTAGTTCAACCATAACTTGATAATAATAAAGTACAATTTATAAAATATTACTAGTTACATAGTTCTTACCAATATTCTTCTTAGAACAATGATATTTCAAGAATATAGATCGGCTCTAACAAATCAAACGAACGTGCGTATACACATCCTTGACATTGACATTTCGAGTGAAAGAGATGAAGTATTTAAACTAGTAAAAACAAAAAAGACAGCTTACACTTGTAAGTTACTAGTAGTGTATGCAAATATTGTTTATGCTTATGGTATAAATCTTTACTTTTATAACAACATTGACTTAACAAAATGATTCTTCAATGCTCGCTTATTACTTGGATTAAGGTAAATGGGCCCTATTACGTCTACGTGGGCAAATCCGTCTTTTTGTAATTACGGACTTTCTGATCAAAGGACAACTTAGTAAGCCTAAATAACCTGTAGATAAAAATTTCCAAAAATCTATCACCTCATCCAGCTAAGAAAGCTATCATTCGATTTGGACGCCCGTAATAGCAAAAAGACGGATTTGCCTATAGACGGAATAGGACCCCTGACCTTATAACAGGTGTGTATAAAAACCCGAAAAAAACGTATCAATCATTTATTATATTAACATAAATCATCCTATTCACTTAATATCAATCAACGATCATAATCTTTCTGTAATAATGACATCGGAAACAGTCAAAATTGTGTAGAAACATTGATTTTTCTCATAAACATTCATAATTTGCCATAACTCTGTCAATATGTAATAATATATTAGTCATATTATCTTATTACAAAATAGAGGCGACATCACAAAATGGCAATGAATGAAATTTTAAAAGCGTTTTGATATTTACGACTCTTTATAGCTTTTATTCAAATATTATAAGTGGTTATTATGTATTTAAATAAAGATATTTACGCAAATTATAGTGAATTAATGGACCATTTCATCATAAATATGAAGGTTTTATGTTGTTTCTGTGGCATAATTTTGTTACATTTTGGTTATGTAAGTTATAAAGAAACACACGCTCTCAAGTCTTTTAGGGGTAGGCAGAACGATTAAAGAACCCATTATTCGACATGTGTCTTCCATCCTATGATGTGATAGTGGGCGAGCCTATCGTCATATCGAGCACAGAGGTCAGCCTCCGGGCTGATACTGAGCAGAAAAACCCAATACCATTTTGCCCAACCCGGACCCGAACCTGGAACTTCAGAGCGGTGTCGTAGTCACAATTATATTATTAAAATATATAAAATTATTACAATAAATGTTTTTAATTATTTAAATGTAAGCAGGCTCCTAGTAAGTCAATAAAATCAGACAAAAATAACACTTTAAGGCGATTTTCATACATTTTGTTACACCTTTACTGTTACACCATTTTCATACATTTTGTTTCACCTTTAATCTGGGTAACTAAACAAGTATTAGCAAGTTAGTGATTAGTTCTCGCAGTTGAAAGAAAAACGTAAAAATAATTAATAATCATGGATATTTCGGCCTTTAAAATTTAATATGACGAAATTTTTCATTATTTAGTCTAACAGCAATCAAATACTTAGCAAAACCATTTGAAGATTTATATTCACAGGCCTTACACATTTATAGACACAGCATTTAACATACATAGTTTGATTTTAACATGAACCTATTCACAGCAATGTGAAAATCGACCATAAAACCGCAAAGTTTATCTTGTTTTAATATAACATACGATACCAGCATCCTTCAATATTTACCGAAAGACTTTTGCAACCGCAAGACATTTAATTAGTATTCAAATTATTCATTTACAAAGCACACAATGTCACAAAGAACCAAAATAAACATTGTCAATACGCTCAAACAGATTAAAAATGCATATCCTTTGTCAGAACACGAGTTAAAAAGTTAAAAAATCGTCCATTTCGCAATGTCTCATCAGATTTTTTATATATTTATCACTACCCTTTTAAGGTAGAATCGTACCAATACATTTGGTGTCTCCGTCTAAAACAAACAATTTGTAATCCTGAATTATGTGCTGCTGAATGCATACATTAAAGCGATATGAATCTATAAAACAAGGGATGTGCCGATACCGCACGCTTCTTTATTTTTATCGATTTATTGGCATTTGTATCGGATACATTTCTTATGAGTTTTTACTTAATTAATATAGTCATAAATACTTCGATGTTAATGGTTTTTACATACATAGGGTTACACTTTTTGTTCCGAATGCCTTTTACGTCGTATACATTATTGTGTTCAATCTCTTCATTAGTGGAAGTTACATCAATAAACGTTTTAATCTTTACAAATATGGTTAGAATTTCAAACGGTATGATATTTGTTTATCGATAGTTTACATCACTTATATTAAGCCATCGACTTTAACAAATAAAAACATCGATGCGTCGCTTCGCCCCCGACCTTTCCAGGATGGCGTGACTATTTGTCACCTGTGCTGGACTCCCGTACGGGCTTGCTGAGAACATTCTGATTCGCATCACTTCAACCAGTATCAAATGTCTTTAACTTCTCTCAAGGGCACAGTAAAACAAACTTTAGCTTAAGCGTTTAAGATTGTTAATGTAAAAATCATTTCTATTCACATACAACCCTTTACAGATTCTTTCAAATTTATTCGTACACATTGCATTCAGGTACCATGTTGTTCTAACTGCATTGCGATCAATTTGGCAGGCGTTGTTTGAATTCTTGAGTTCTGATTTTAAATAATAGAATAAAAAGCCTGCATTTTTTTATCGATACCAATTTGCGGGTTTTATTTTTTCGCGTTCGATATTTACATAAAGCTGTTAATAGTTTTATGATGAAATTGACAGACAACTATAGATTTTTTTGCATCAATTAACCTTCATTTTGTAGTTTTTTGCCGGGCTATTGTCTTCGAACGCTTGGCCATCCGTTTTGTATGGTAATTAAACTTTAGCTGCTGCCTATACCTACATTGATGCGAGACTATCAAAAAATATCGTTTTTAAAGGCAAGATAACCTGTTGTTCCAGTGTCAATGAGTCGAAATGCGTGGGTGAAATGACGCCGTTATAAAATCGTCTGTTTCAAATGTATGGCTCACGATATAATTGTTCGAATTTATCTCTGTGTTATTTACGACGCGGTTACGTCTCCGCGTATTAATTGTTATATGTTTTCCAAAGATAAGTTATAAAAATAATAGTTTGTACGTTCCGTTTTCATCTCTTTGTTTCGTAAGAGCCGTTGATTTTTATTAGGCTGTCGCTTGTTTATTCGTAGCTGTTTTGTGTTATATATTTTAGATACAAGTGCCTTTTTAATATACTTAGTACATTGTTATAGTGTTTGAATTCAATAGTTAGCCACAAATCTACCTAACCGTTAAATGTATATTGTCTTCTATTTGTCTTATCTCAATAAAAAAAATGCAAATCACATACAAGAACATAGTCTAAAAATCTTCCCACTAAATGAGATAAAAGATCACTAACATAACAATATTTCAAACCAAATACGAAACCTTGGCCTCTAGACAGGACAACATTTACCACCAGCTACCAAAAATGGTACGACACCATCACGGAACAAGCCTAGAAATGATTTACCGATGATATCATTGCGCTAGTACCACGTCCGATCATAAATAACGAACGGTCAAACCACGAATTAAGTTAAGTACCGCAAGCAGCGCAACCATTACTCTTCATAAAACGCAGCACTCGTCTAATGATTCCCAAAACTCCGACTACCGAACTAATAAACATCAATCAACCGCCAAACGTTATTAAAACGAATCAATCACTGCATTGTCTATAACGAATTCGGATTTATGCAAACAGAAAAAAAAGGTATATTAAAAATTAAAGGGAATAACGTTTGACGTGTACCTACTGTGCAATATAAGAGAGAATCGATTAGTCATTATTTGATTTAGTTCGGCTTGCCGGCTCGGCCCCTGGCGCGCTTCGACGGGGGGTTTCCACGAGTCGGCTGCGCGGACCGTCGCGCTCATCAGCTTGCCTTCGACACTTTATATATGGCACACTGGTAAATAGATGATTATGGCTATATCCGTCGGTTAGGCCAAAGCTAAGCCTATCGACAATGTGGAGATGCGCGTAATCGTGAGCCGTGGGAACGAAGCCTAAGTTACACTAAAGACCTATGTATCAAAGTTATTTTCTGAAGTTTAGCCTCTGTTAAATTAATAGTCGAAAATAGTATGCGATGATGAAAATAGTATGCATTTGTAAGACTTTCCTTTTGACTGCTACTAAGAATACAGAAAACCTCAAAATAACAGTCTTTCTCGTACTTCACTGGAATTTAGAAAACTGATCCTAATGATATAGTCACGCGACTCTACGCAGATTATGTTTCAGTGTAAGAGTTTCTTGTTAGAAAATTCACCATCAAATGTGACGATAGTACCATATAATTTCAAAATAATAGGCACAAACAATGCTATTAAACTAAAAGAGTCTAGATGTAGAAACTCTAAAATGAAAATACTTATTCCTACAAACCGAATAGACCATCTCAATCGCAATGGTACCACTATCACATATCAAACGTAAATAATATTATGGCACTTGTCACCTTCTTCTTATGTTTTTTTCCATCGCCATTCTTCTGGTGATGTGCCTAGAATAAGTGTCCGAATTCATACACGATGAGGTGACCCATTTGTTCTTATGTCATCGTATAAAACAAAAGAAGAATCAAAACAAAAATATATCTCGAACAATAGAAATAATTATAATACATATATCTTTTCT
Source organism: Manduca sexta (assembly GCF_014839805.1). Lineage (NCBI taxonomy): Eukaryota > Metazoa > Arthropoda > Insecta > Lepidoptera > Sphingidae > Manduca > Manduca sexta. The sequence continues at coordinate 7,489,318 of NC_051124.1, forward strand.
CCATTAACTGGATTTCAGGGTCATAACAAAAAATGGCAATGTTATACGGGTGTCAAAAAACATCAACAACAATTTTAGGTAACCCAACAGTAAGTCAAACCAATTGATTGATATTGTGTTGGCATCCGTGAAAATAAAAAATTGAAGGGAATATAATGTGCTTTGATTGAAGTTTCATTAACATTTTTCAAACAATATCAACCTTTATGAATAAAACGATCAGCGTTTAACAAAAGCGTTTGGTTTGATAGATGTTCCGAGCTCTGCACTCACCGGTCCATTCAAATCAACAGAACTGCACACATTAATTTACTCTTACAGAAGTAATAAACATCGAGGGGGTCTAATTATGAATAAGCAACATTCAGTAAATAAAAAACAACACCGATATGAGCTCAATGCAGCATAATTTACGGACTTTACATGCTCATTTGTGATTAGTCGGCGCGAAAGGGCAAATCCTTTATTAAGATAGGTAATGAGGTTAAATTCCATTCTCAATACCGAACAGATACAAGTCATTACAAAGGCCAAAGTAAATTATACTCTAGTCATAACTCTTACGATACTTATTGATGATAAAGCGGTTCAAGTTGCTGACGAAGATGCGGTAGAAAATTAAGCACAAAAAGATACAATATTTAATGTAAAATTAAACATTATAGACTTTAAAATACCTAAGTGTAGGGTTGATATTGTAAGAAAGGACGGTAATGAAAGAAAGAAAGAAGTTAACGATGGATTGTGTGGTAAGTCGGCACCCTGCTGCCGCGGCCCCCGACCGAGCCTATCACGGACAAGACATCGATTAGTGATCGACTGAATTCAATTGCATGCCGGGACATGACGATACGGTCGACGAATCGAGATCCTCCGATCGAGATTTATATTGTTCGGTTTTTCAAAAATTTGCATTTTGAGAGCGTCACGTCAACGACAATGCTGACTCATCTGACAAATGGAACACATTGATCGTGTCTCCGATATCGTTCGCGTTGACCGTAAGCCCCGTTTTTGTTATTGTTGTAACGTGATTACTGTCAACTGTGCGGACCGTGGTTTTCTATTTGAAAATCAAATCGTCATCGCACCGTCATGCGTTGTCGTGATCAGAGATATCATTTTGTAATCCCTTTTCGGTGAAGTGTTTCACAGTAATAATTATAGTTTCATTTTTACTCTAAATTGTTTTTGAAGGTGTTCGTTAGGTGCGACATGTAATTAAGTCACAATAATTACAATTATGACTATAGTTAAATTTTGATTCGAGTTAAATCCGTCTTTATACGTTGCTTGGTTGATTGCCATACAATTATCAAATACTTTTTAGTATTAGTTTTGTGATATAAATTTGTTTTATATAATCAATTTTCCAGTTATCTGTGATTTGTTACAGTGTTACTATTCGTGGCGTGTTGTTATTTTTGTGTAACACGAAAACAATCACGCATGCGCCTCACGCTCGCATGATATTTCATGTTTATTGGTTTAAGTCATGACATCACTGTATGTGGTGGAAGCATTGACGGCCATGCTTAATATAAAAAATTAACAGTTTATTTTGATTGTGGAGACGCGTTTATCACGTCGTGGGTCAGTAGCGGTACGAAATCTCCTTTCATATTTTCTGCGTTATTTAATTTAATTAACGCGTATTCTTTCCATGTCTCAGTTCAGGAATGTTTGGTTCTTTCGTATTTTTTTAAATCAGACAACATGATGGTTTTTACTGTTGTATGTGTCCCAGCGGAAATTACTGTTTTGATGTTACTGTTGTTCATTTGTGTTGTCTGAAAGTTGTAAAACTAATAGTCGATTATTATAATTTCTGATGCCTTTGAATTATGAAGTTTATATAACTGTGATCTAAATTAAGTAAATTATCAAATATTTTCTCAATTTTAATTTAATTTTTATTTAATTCAATTTTCAATTTTAGTTAACATTTTCATCATAGTGTGTTACATAACATTAATGATCAAGTATTGGCTCTTATCTCTATTCATTTTGATAAGCATTTAGCATATTATGTTATATAAAATGATGTAAGTAAATTGATCATAACACAACTAACCCACTGTTCTGTTTCGCTGCTATGTTAAACGATATTATATCACAAGGTTAGCAAGATTTATTAATACTAGATATCGGCCATAGACTGTGATGAATGATTCAATATATTTAGCTAACCGGTGAGCAGTACATACGGCTGTCGCTGTGTTCGAATACATTATAGGTATAAATTAAAAACTTAATAAAGTCATTTTAACTTCTATATTATAGTCTATTATAATTATATTAATAATGATTATTTCGCATTCCTCACACAGTAGGGCATCTACTGTTAATCTAATAAAGGAATTTGAATAATGTCATTAATAACATGGCGGCTAAACGCGCCGTATTCTTTGTTTACTGCCGATACCTCTAAAGCCTTGTTATAAATCACTTACTATATTAAAGCAAGTTTTAATTTTTCATGTTCTGTTAAATTATTAATTGTTATGGTATTATAATCCTTGCTGGAGAAGCTTTGTTCTTGATTTGAGTGTTTTTGTTTTTATTAAAACCTTTAAATACATTGTCTATACTCGTATTTTGAGGTTGGTTAACTTACAGTGAATCCGTTTAATGTGTTGATAACACGTTTATAATAAATAAATAATAAAAATAACTCACTTTTGTAAATATTTTTTTTAATCTACCTATATACCGCCATCATCTTATTAAATGGTTAAAATATTAACTTTTATTGAGAAAATATCGTCAACTTTTGTTGTATGTCTTATTAGTATGAACTTGCACGTGGCTTGATGGATATGACATCAAACACGGATGCACGCTCACACAGACATGCACACACACATAATTCACGCATAAATCGCGAGCTATCAACAAAATGTCATCTTGATCGATTCCGAATGAATATTAAATCGCAATATTATCCCAATTTTAGATTGTCATGAAATAAATCACAGAATAAAACATTTGAAATGCAAAACGCTTTTCTTTCTAAATTATTTCAATAAAATAAATCGGTTTCTCCACACAGAACCCTAAATATTATCGAAGATGTGTGCAATGGAGTTTATTTTTTATCTGTCTCGGTAGAATGATGTTTACTAAAGTCTATGGCTATTAAGGATCTATCGAACTGTCGAGACGCCGGCGCGTTTTGCTCAAACCGAGCGTATAAATTGAATTAATTGTCTCCGAGTTATACACGCACGTGCAACGAGCTTTATTTCTTTACTATCTTTAACTTGTCCGTTGAGTTTGTGTTTAGTAATGATTCCAGACTGAGATATTTTAGTTTTTCTGTAAATTATAGATAATAGAAAGTACTATAAAACAATAAAGTATTATGTTTTTAATATAAATTGAAAATGTTAATCTTGCAGCTTATTGGACCATAATTATTTTTCGGATTTTTAAACTTTTTCTTATATCATAATTTCTGCCGAAGTTTGGAAGGCTTTGCAGCCTTCATGGCCACAGGGGGGGGACTGATAGACTGCTGGACTTGCAGCTTAGTTACGTCTTATAAAAGAAGTTGTATAACAGTACTACGGTTAGAAATAATAAGTAATTATTTTAGTTAGCATGTTTCGATTGATTCGAAGCAATTTCTTCCGCTCTACCGTCATTAAACAAAACGTGCAGTTTCAATCTACCTTCTTAACATCCGTTAGAAGACAGATCTTTATAGCATTTAGTAGTATTATATAGAATGTAATTAAATTGACCCACGACAGCCGCTAAGCTATTAATATCTGCAAAAATATCCATACAATTACACCCTCACCTTAGGTGGCAAACGCATTAATAGTCACAGAAACAGGTGCGAAACTCGCTTCGTATGCTACTATAATGGGGCAGGATAGTGTTGGGACAGTGACCAGGATTTCTGAAAAAAGAGATGGTACTTTTAGCAGAGAACGGTCGAATATTACTACCATGATTTCTGAAAAAAAAGATGGAACTTTTAGCAGAGAACGGTCGAATTTTACTCCCAGGATTTCTGAAAAGAGATGGAACTTTTAGCAGAGTACGGTCGAATGTTACGACCAGGATTTCTGGAAAAATAGATGGAATTTTTAGCAGAGACCTGTCCAATGTTACCCAAGGTTGAATGACTGGCGTCGCGTTTGAATATTGATAAAGTTGGATGCCTCGTCTACCTTAATGGATTATTGATCCTTTCTTGATTTATCGTACGAAATTTTAACACTATAACTGTTATTTTGATGATACAGTGGAAGCTCACGCATTATTCGTAAACAAACCTGAATAACTATGCTCTACCATTTTCAAAATCTATAGCTAACTGCAGCATGCTAATGCTTCAACCGTGATATACAAAAAATATTACGGTATACCGGAATAATCACAGCCCAGTACTATTAAACACAAGCCAGAAGCATGGCCTAATGATTGCAACATTACAAAGTTCAGGTGAGACTAATCTCAGATTTATACTACATTGTTTCGCATAGATTAACCAACGATTTACTATACTTCACAGTGAGCTACATTAATATGTTTATGGAGTTGATACTACCAACGAATAATGTTTGATTCAATAAAGTTAGATCTGTGATACGATTTTTATTTAAATATTCGTTATTATTTACTACTATTTCGCCAACTAGATACGCGTGAGTTGTCACTGGAGCCATGGTTTAACAAGGCATCCAGAACTTGATCAAGTTGTGTCAAATTTTATTTAAATGACCCATCAATTGATGTGTTAACTTCTAGCGTACTTAAAAATATCGTTTGAAGTTTTTACAACTATAATTATAGAATATAGAAATTTTTAATCTTATTTTAATTTGTTTCTTTTGCGTAGTTACTCAGTTTAAGAATTTTAGTGCCGCAATACTGAGCGGAGTAAGATGCTTAGTTCTCCGTACTGGCATGCGAAACCACAGCTTGATGGACCATCACAGCCCGAACCCGTAGGTCCGTCAACTGTTTTCTTTGCTGCACCATCAGGCTTTAGAATAGTTTGCTTGGGCACATATCCTTCTTATAATTCTGGAACTTTTCACAATAGCGTGAAGAAGCATCTTAGTAGGTTGGCATGATTGTCGAATGGCATGAGAAAGCCTTCTGTTGCCATACGATACTCTGAACGGCATCCCGCTTACCATGAGTTGCATTGCAGTCACTTTGTTTTGCCGGTATGCCTATTAGCAACCCCAACAAACCAGATAAAATCTGTTGAAACAAAATTTTCAATGATATAATGAACATATTGCAGTGTCTATTAATAGTTATTTTTTGTTTATTTTTTTTTTATTATAATTTGTATTTTTTTGTCCATCTTTTGTGTGCTGTGTTAGTGGTAACTTCATCGGATTGAGTTTTAATTTCATTGATTAACTTGTAAATCATATTGCTCCGTATGTTTCCCGAAAATAAATATAATTCGGTATAATACTTTTTTATTACACACCTGCCTCCGTGTATCTCTGCACGACCTCAAGTTTGACTAGAAGAGAAAGCTCTTAGCATAAATTCCGCTTGTATACCAGGTATACACAGCGTTTTAAATTCAAAAAAAAAATCCGCCATTAATATTACAATTAATCTTAAACCTACATAAAAACATACAGAACACGAAGATCCTAAATAGATAAACTGAATACAAGGTGCACATACATTACATCCAAGTTAAAAGGCCCCTCGTAGGCGATCATTAATAATTGCCGGTTGTCCGCCGATGCAATTACCAATACCCGTTTTTGCGCTATAAATTGACACTGTTACAAATGAGTTGGTATTAACCACTCTATAAGACTCCCGGTGAATGCGGACGGCCGACGGATAAATAACGTGCTGTGCTAATCTAATTACTTAGCACAATGTCTTATTTGTTAGTTTTTGTTGGACAATTAAACGGAGCTTCGTTTCGCGTGTAAACAGAGATCGTTGCGGGCGCGTCGATTTGTTAGCAACGATCCGTGTTTGTTATTGCTGTTTATGTTTTAATCTGTTTAATAGAATTGTTTGATTGTTATTGTGTTTTTATTTAGTTAATTTTTTACAGTTGTGTTTCCCTTATAATTACTATAATGTAATATAAAAATATCACGAATATTTTTATTTGAAACAATTACAAGTAGTTTTATGTTCAGTAAAAGTTATAAGGTATACCAACATTATCTTAAATAGTAATTTTAAACCTTATCAACCCATCAAACTAATCTAAACAATAAATTACTAATTAAAACAGTAAACGTCACATTTTTGATTATGCTTACAACAAATAAATCGCAACAAAGTTATAGTGATGTAACCGTAAACGATGTCGATATGATCCCTCATAAAACGTGTGTCGATAAAATTACCGATAGGTATCGTAACGCACGTGCTTCCGTCAAATTTACGGGCCTTTAGTTTTTATTGCGGGTCCACAATGTGATGTGCTTTGGTTATTGGTTTTATCGATGCTTTAAAGTGCTGACGTAAATCTACATTTCGACATGTACTCGATTTCATTGTGTATCGATATTTATTGTACGAGGTGTCTAGTTGACATGTTTTTTAAACATTTAGGGTCTTAATAATAGATACTGTATCTGTAATAGTTAACAATCTATTTTCTTATTTTATACCGTCATGGTGAGAAGTAGGATCCACTAAAATGTCAACTGACGAGAGATTGTTATCCCTCGATAGTCGACACAATTATACCGGCCTATTGGAACCGGATATCCACAGGCTGATCCCAGAATGCGACACACTTACGTGGGACACTGTGGAGAGTTTTAACACGTTGTGTACGGTGGTCCGTATCCGGACGGATACAAAATATGTCCTACCACCAACAGTCTTCCTTTCTCTAATTTTAAATGTCGCTTAACATAACAAAATAAAATTATACAACTTACACAAATTTCCAAAATGTTCATCAGTAAAGCGGTTAATGATCGTTTTGCCGTAAGAAACATATCGATTAATTTTATGAAACGTATGTTTGGATTTTTTTTATAATAAGCTATGAGATATAGATACAGCTTACCACAAATTATCTTTAATAATGCGTTAGATTGTTTTATGAAAACGGTTAAAACTTGTACTAATTGTATTTAGCTTGCATATTGTAGCTTTTTTACTTTAATGACTCAATATAGAATCGGCAAACACGGCACAATTTATTGGACAATTTTGTGGAAATTATAAGCTAATTATAATAGTGGTACCCTTAAAATATTGCGATTTTTTACTCATTAGAGGTAGTTAATATTTTTGTTAACGTCTCTATTATTTATAGCTGAATGTCAGGGTAAGTTTTTGTAGTCTACCGTTCAATCATAATTCTCTATGAACGCTGTCTTATTTTACTCTCATCCATAGCGTAAAAAATTACTTAATCATATATATTATCATAACGTAACTTGTATGAAAAATAATTTAAAAAACTCATAAATCAATAATTAGTACAAACTCCGTACCCCATCACTAAAATCAGACCGTGTGTGGTAAAAAACAAATAAAGTGATCCGAGCTTTTATTTACCCAAATGCAGCTGTAAAACATAAAAAATCGTTTTTCCACCAAACTTTAATTGCCAGCAATGAAATAATTAAATGTGACAATCGTAAAACACCGAGGGGCCGTAAAACATTATAGCCGTGACTTGGGGTCACATTCTGGTAATGTACAAATGTGGGTCGCCAAACGCGGCCTCGTGCGAACACGTACGAAGCTTATACCGACTGTTCATACGAATATTTGTTGAATAACAATCGTTTATTTTTAGTACACAATTAATAATATGATTTATAACAATAAAAATTCAGAAGTCTGCTTACATCATAGATATAGCAATACCGAACACTCACAACATTCAATCTACAATAGCTGAGAAACTTTCTAAATACATTGAACTTAAAGACGAAGTTACTCGAATGTGGCGTCGTCAAAAGGCAGTAATAGTCCCAATAGTTTTGTCAACCACGGGCGTGATTCCTACACAGCTCCACAACTCCCTACAGACACTTCAGTTACCAAAATTCCTATACATCTATCTTCAAAAAGCAGTCATCCTCAACACTTGCATTGTGAGAAAATTCCTGCAGCCAGACCACGATTAAGTTTCTTTTATCTTTCACGTTACAAACAATATTTTATTTTATGTTGCTGCAGACTTGGCTTTGGCCCGTCCGCATCCTGCAACCCGGCCTAAGAGCCGAGATTCAGTAATGGTACAAAAAATAATAATAATAATATCAGCCCTGTATATACTTGCCCACTGCTGAGCACGGGCCTCCTCTACTACTTAGAGGGTTTAGGCCTTAGTCCACCACGCTGGCCTAGTGCGGATTGGTAGACTTCACACACCTTCGAAATTCCTATAGAGAACTTCTCAGATGTGCAGGTTTCCTCACGATGTTTTCCTTCACCGTTAAAGCAAACGATAAATTCACAAAGAATGCACACATGATTTTTTAGAAAAGTCAGAGGTGTGTGCCCTTGGGATTTGAACCTGCGGACATTCGTCTTGGCAGACCGTTCCATACCCAACTAGGCTATCGTCGCTTTTATATTAATAATATGATTTTATATCAGTAAATGGTCGATTCTCTTTATATTAAAGTTTTTTTTTACATTTTTACATATATATTTAAAAAAAAACATGCATATAAAAAAATATAAAAATTAATGATCCTCCGATGGCTCAAGACCCAGGCCACCGGCGGTTAAGGATTCAAAGTGAGGAATCTCCTCACAATGCGCGCCGTGTCCTGCGTCAGTGTCGTGTCAGTAAATGAATTATTATGGATAGCCTTTTTACTAATTATGTAGATAAGTTCTTTTAATTATGTACTAGGTTTTGCTTGTGGCTTCGCTTTCGCGTACAATGCCCTTCCTGCTGCAAGTCTCCATAACATTGTACCTACGACGCCAGCGTCTCCTAATTAAATAGATTAAACAATTCCATTATTTCTCATGGGAGCAAATTACCAAGACAAAAAGTATGTGTTAATCCAGGACATGGTAAACCTGTGTGTCAGTTTTCATTAAAATCCATTTAGTTGTTTCTGAGTTTGCTTTTAAGAAACATACAAACGTATAAACATTTTCGTAAAAAATCGCATTAATAATATTAATTTCATTAGATTTATTAATAATGTATAAAACTAACTACTAAGGGGCTTTTGGCCCTTAAGTCACTGGTTTAAATTTCGTTTGGCGAAGTACTGAATTTTATCCATCCATAAAAAAAAGATATATTTTCTGTTGGTTCTTTATTTATAATGTTTTCTTATTAACACGCTCTATTAATTATTCATGTACATAAAATAAAATTAGAAATTAGCCTAATATCCAAACACGGGTGTCGACAAAACAGAGTTATTTTAATAGATTTTGCCTTTCAATAAAATTTAATAGGAAGCATTTTACTGCGTATCGTGTTTCTACTTGGGTTTATAATAAAAAAACATCGGCTACCAACATAAATATTTTATGCGGATATGAATAACGAAAATAAAATTTTGATGGAGCCATATTGAACACAAACGACAAAAGGTAAATGATACACTTTATGTTTCAAAATATTGATTTTTATAGGGCTAAAAATATAAAGGTAAACGCACTCTAAATTCCTAATGTCATATTTTTGTTATCCTGACTCAATAATATTACTATAAATATCAGGAAAAATGTAGTTTTGAACAAGAATACAAACTTAGCCATCTTGTATTTGGTAATACACCCTTTATCCAAGTCTAAGCACCACGACAGCTTAAAAAACACACTCTTTTTTTTATCTATAACAAACTATATGTTTTATCAATAATATTGATCATGCAACAATCGTAAATAATCTGGATTTGATGTACACAAAGGTAATAAAAATACAAAACTGTAATTAAAAGATTAAGAACCAATGTTTGGCGTCTTTAATTCGTAAAAAATTCAAGTAAAGGGTAATGAGAGAAACATATTTATACTCTATTGATTTAAAAAATCTTTTTAACAAAAAATGTATTGCCTTCAAAAACCACTAAAACCCAATTAATAATTAAACATAAAAGATATATACTGGTTGCCAATTTTCGAGGCAAAAAAGAAATATACGTCGAATTGATACCCTCCTCCTCTTTTTAGTCGGTTTAGTCGGTTAAAAATACATAGAATCATGTGATACATATAATTCAATTTGTACAAAATTGTCATATAGAACCTTGTGTCCCTAAGTCAGAAAAATAGTAACAGCTTCAGCTATTTCGTGTGATCAGTAAATAGGACGCTTATATCTCACATATGTTGGCACCATATATTACACAATGTTGTAAAATAAGCTGAACTCAAACCCTCGAATCTTGAGGTCCTTAATATCCACGGTGAATTTGAATCAAATCGTGATCCACATTAATCTTAGTACGTGTAAAGTTGTCGAGTTGGTATTAGACGTATCATTTAAATCAACATGCATGAAAAGATTGATGAAGGTGGAGGAACTGAGAGAAGTATGCCAGAATCGTGCAAAGTGGTCACCACAGTCTCTGTCTACCGCTATGGGATACAGGCGAGATACTATGTATGTATGTATTTAAATCAACCTTACTTCTGAAGTTAATCAGTTCCTTCGCGATCTATTATTACTCTATCAATTTCTAATACTATCGATGCGTGTAATCTTTTTAGACACAGCTGCTCGTAACTCATTAATGAATTTAAAATTTCACCAAAATGACTCTATCTCTAGGATCTGAAATTGGTTCGCGTTTTCGCTTTTTCGACATTGAGATGCAACATCTATATACCGTGACTAATAATTTTTAATTTTAAAAACAATTTTTGGATTAGTATTTGGATCTAATTTTGCAATAATCTTGCTACTATGAGGGGCATGGCTAAATCAGTATCAAAAACTATAACCAATGAATTAATAGAGCTTCTAAATGCGGCAATTGTCAGATTATGCATATTAGTTTATGAAGCATTATATTAATTAATCTAATAGAAACACCACTAAATCTTTCAGAAACCATGCATTCCACCATTCATGTTTTCAAAGTAAACTATTTAAATTTACTTGTAACTCGTGAGAACGTGCGCAGACAAATGCATTCAAATTACCTTCCGCACATATGCATAAAGCAAATAGCTTGGTATAAATCTGCACGTTTCTAGCAAATGATAAAGACACCGTCCCGTATCTGGTGGATGTGAAATTGTCTATCATGCGCGTGCGCAGAGTGGGCGAGCGTCATACTCACTAACGGTCACGGCTGGGATGCGAATTACATCATTTTTGTGTGGTGGAAGGTAAGAGAAAATGTGGTAGTATTAATTTCAGGTAATAATGATATTTGCCATAATTAATGATTCTTTGGCTTAGGACTTCAATATGATAGTTTTGCCCCGCCATACCCTCACGCATCAGAACGCACGTAAAGCCGTTGGTTCTACGCCTAATCTTTCCCCGGTCATGTTGGATTATCGTCTCACCGGACTATGGAAGTGAAGGAACAGAGAATACACCTCATATCCTGCGTACTTGGCTGATCTCCGTTGAGATTGAACGCCGTGGCCGAAATTCGGTTAGGAAGGAATCAAACGAGAGTTCTGTATAATAATTTTTCTAATTTGATACTTGGTAAACTGTATTAAATGGATTACAGAGCACAGAGATTCACAGAGCAGTTTTGACTCAAGAAACACTTCTTATATTAGTATAATCTAACATTACCGACCATGACCAGGTTGGACATCTTAAAATTAAATTAGCTGTATCTTACTAACCAGTAGTACCTGTTTCGGAGTCTATACCGTCACTAATCAATTTGCTAACATTTGATTGTGTAAGTGTGATCATTCATTATGTCAAGCGCTTTAAACCTTGTCAACTTATCAATTTTTAATTAATGGCTTTCCGACCAGTTTCCACGTACGACAAATCTATGATGCGATGCGTGGCCCGTAGATGCCACCTACGTGTAATTTTTGGACAATTAAATTAAAATTGTAATATATCATCGTGGTGATTATGTCATTTGTTAGATAAAAGTGGAATAAATCGGTGTTTCTTTATGTAAATTAAAATGTGTTAAATCCAAAGACAAAATCATATAGTGAGTTGTAGCCCGGATATCATGGCCAAATGTTTGCTCCATAAGTAATTGGTAATACGTCGCTGTCTTATTTAAAATGTCCGTATGAGAAGATGTCATAGCGTCCCTAGATATTAATACATTTACAGAAAATATGCTAATATTCGCATTAAAAACGTGCAAATCAAATGGAAAAAATATCAAGTAATTTACATTAATGTTTTGCTATTTCACGGTACATTGAGTAACCATCACAAGCGCAAAATTTTTGTTTAACAATCTTCCCAATGTCCGCTCTATATAATCTAAAAACTCTTTGGTTAAATCAGTTTTTAGTAAATTAGGGTATTTCTGGGTTACCATTTTTGCTCGTAAAAATTTATAAATATTATTCTTATTTAAAATAACTTACGCATAAAGTTTTATTTAAATAATAATCTATATTCAAGTTCCTTATTTTAAACCCTTGATTGTACGTCCTATTGCAAAGTTGATAGACGATTTGATTAAGAAGGAACACTCTGGATGCCGGCCTCTATTGATAGGTCCGCATAGAAATCTTTAGAAGACTTAATGTAACTAATAATGATGATGCTGATGATGGACCCCTAAATATTACAATTTATAAATTAAAAAATGAGTATATAAATACTCTTCCGCTAGAGTCACCATCTTGAGCCAAAAGTCCAAGCGAGACCTCGTACATTACGGCCAACTCAGAATTTCGCGGGACTCTCAGTGTGGGCAATAATCACTAGGCAGCTATGATTAAGCGGATAACTTTAGACGGTATCTGTGACGTATTACCACTATTATATCCAGTTATTCAAAGTATGGTTACGTATAAGTGAAATAGTATGAATGAAATGCTTTGTAGTGAAAAGTTTTGATTCTCGAGGACTTCTTTAATAATAGTTATCTTATTTTCTATATGAAACGGCGGATAGGAAATGGTCAACCTAATGATATCGATGAATACCAGAAAATCATCTATAAACTTTTTACTTCCATTAGAATATTTTTTCATTTCCCAAAAAATTGATATCTATCACACATACTTTTACTTTTTGTCCAAGTTTAACTAGCAACACACCACACAAGAATCGGACACTATATTTTTCTACTAAGAACACTTACATATTCAAACATAAAACCATGCTGTCTACCACAGTCACAACACATCTTCTCTATTGACCACATCCTATATAATACTATCACTGGCATTTCCTAATGATGATATAAGAACACTATATTCTCCTACTAAGAACCCTTTTATATTCAAACATAAAATCATGCCATCACAGTCACAACACATCTTCTCTATTGAGCTCATCCCATATAATACTATCATTTCCTAATGATGATATTTCACCTTCCACCCATTCATATAACAAACGATAACTGTGAAGACGTTGCCATAAACCACGTAATTTCCTGTCGTACCGGTTTTTGGGGCTATTTATAGTTGAACGTTGACCTTCGCTTTGAGATCGAGTTGTAACGTACTATGTGGGTGATCCTTAGCCCTAGCCGAAACGCGGGCACGTTTAGCGAGATGGTAAATCACGTGATAGCGCGGAGAAAGCTAAAATACTATAAAGTGTACGGTATGGTGTGACCATACTTTTAGGGCGGGCAGGGACATTTTTTTCCCACAGTGGATAAACGAAATGAAAATTTATTAATGTTACACGTTGTACTTTACAGTTTGCTTACAGATTCCAAACTAGGCTTATGCCTGTTTTTTGAATGCTTACATTACAACTACCTTAATAGAAAAGGCTTTGGTTAACAATGGTAACAACCATAATAAAAAATTTACATCATAAGATTGTAATAATAATTTTTACCTTAGTTATTCTGACACTTATTTATTGCTAAGTGTTGCATGCGGTTTTGCCCGCGTGAAAAGTATTTACCGCCTACTTCTTATCTTATTAATATTACAAATTCTAATGTTTTTGAAAATGTTAAGATATTTGTTAGAAGTAAACGCAGCAATAGCTGAACTGATTTGGAAACAATCAGGCACACATATAGACCATATCTTGCATTAACATAAAGGCTACTTTTCATTCCGATAAAATGCTTTCTTGGGAAATAATAAGATTTATATTATCTGATGTTTTAGACAGATAACGCAGGCGTCATATTTAGAGACTTTTCTAGCGGGAAAGGCTTTCCACGAAACCGCTAACCTAATCTACAAAACGCTAACAGTCCAAAAAGTCTCTAGTAAATTCTAGATTCCCATATTCCATGGGCACCGTAATAGATAAATTAATTTTATATCGTGTTGTAAGTCGTGCGCGCGATCTGCCCCCGGGCGGCGCGGCGCGTGAGAACAGTTCTCTGCGCCGATGTGTGTCATGAAGACACGTGTCGTGTATAAGAGGGTAGAAGGATATCTGGTGTCCCTATCAGTTGGAAATACCTGTGACCTGCCACAGCTTTCAAAGAAAATAAAGTCAATAACAATTTGATACTGCAATATACAAATAATAACGACGTCCTCAATAGCGTAGTTGTATAACCATACAATTGCACTGCTGTTTCGGGTTCAATCCCCGGATTGGGCAAAGTGATATTTTTTTCTTTTTTCTAAGTATCAGCCCTGAATCTGCCAAATATCGCAATAGGCGCTACTCCTATCACATTATAGGACGGAATACACAAGGCGGAAATGAGTGCGCCAGTTGCGCCTCTGTTTATTCTTTCGGAGATACAAGGCGTAAGTGTGTGTATTATACAATTTTCAACTGCCCCAAAAATAAAACGTTATGCAAGTATAAAAATACACTTTTTAAGGCATTTCCGACCCTATTCGGAAAGGAAATCTGATTTATTTTAAGTAAGCCTCAATTTGTGCAATTATGCTTAAATCCCTGTGAATTCCGAAGAGGACAAATAGCTGGATTAAAGCCAGCCTATGTCACCGAAATAGGCCAGAGTATTGCGTTCCGATGAATCACATCACAGATACAAATAGGGTAATCATGGAGACCTTCGAGAAACTTAAAATCTTTATTTTTTCTACAGGAACGGCAAATCGTGCACCCTACACCTGATGGTACGATGAATGGTGTCTAACAAAATATCGACTGACAAACAATGATAAGCTATCGACAATACACAACGATTGTAGAAAAGTATCTTGTCTACTGACGGAAAGAATAGACAAAATAAACTCCACTTTAACTAGTTACAGATTCTATAGTTAAATTACAAAAGAATTGTGCAAGTGCAAACGCTGCAACGCTTCTCATGTCAATTGTTGCAATTGTCACGCTCTATTGGAGCAGGCAGGCTTTGTTTCTGCCCACCTCGCGTGACCGAAAGCGTGAATGCACTTAGATGCTAATAGTGCTGTGAATAGACTGATTTGATTTAGTTGTATCAAGGTACCATAGTGTAAGCTAATGACTACGCTGCTCGAATAGAGGTTTTTTTAGTAGTTTATTTTATGTTAGTGACTGCACATCGATAGCCTCGGTGGCGTAGTTATACTGCATGCGTGGTACGACAACGTTCTCAGTACCTTAGTACTGGATTCGAATCCCATGTCGGAATTTTTGGGTTTTTGTGTGGGACGGAACACACTTGGCGAAGAGTGGGTGCCCTAGCTATGCCTCTGCATACCCGTTTGGGGATAAATGCGTAATGACGTGAGTGTGTATTTTATATTAAAACACTTTTATACTTATTATTAACTATTCATACTAGTGTATTGATAACATAATTATTAATTCAACCTATTGACTTCGAGTAAGGCGCCAATTGTTATCGGCCGAGCTGACGTTATGGTGTACTCGTCGTCCTCCAGACATTAGTGATCGAGCCTCGCATAAAGAAACAGCTCTAGAACATAATATTTAGTAAAATTGAGAATTGGAAAGCGACAAAGAGTTTTATTTTACAACAATAGCGCTTTCTTAGAAACATTTTAAGGCGGAAATAGAAGAGAGTACTCACAGTTCTTGATGATCGTAATAAGTATTTAGTGCTATTCAGATTAGGTATTTTATATTCAAATTTACCTAGTCAAAATGATCCCCTTCTCTGAAGATAAGCTGGGTTAATGATGGCGAAAATGCAGCTTCCTCCATTAGTCAATATACAGGATTATTTTGACATTGCGTTAATTAATGAAACTATATACTCGTCTTTACCTCTGCTAACATTGTGCCAAAAATCATTCATGAATAAAGAATATTTTCACAAAAAACTCCGGTTTAAGTTGTCTGAGTTTTTTCATCATCTTGTTAAGTGCGAATATGGCGTATGTGTTAATGTATTTGTGACTGAGAGTATGATAAATTCTCTGAGCACTTATAAAATTAAAATTACTTTTTATTATTTAATTTGTTCGAAACTTACACTTATTTATTTTACATTTACGGTTTGAGCATCTTATTTAGTGTTATTTTTAAGAAGATAAGTATATATTTTTATTAAATAACGCAATGTGGAAATGACCCAGTATATTAATAACACAGCACTTAACCTAAATTCAGGGTACTCCTATCGTTAGACATAAGGTCAAAGGTCACATTCACGTCTCGTTTAACATGAGCTCCAAGGTCACTTTCATTTACTGAACAAAATCATATATAGTTTTCCGCTAAACTGCTGGTTGTAGGTAAAGTAGACGGTAGAAGACCACATGGGCGTGCACCTACCCGCTGGTCTGATCAAATAAAAAGTATAACAGTACTTCCTTCTTTTTTAACAAAAGGCATAACACATAACATAATCATTATAAACAATACTTAAACACTAAATTACATTTACACTATATTGTCTTCCTATGCCCTAATTGAAATTAAACAACGGGGACGTATTACCACTTCCCTAGGGAAAGCCGAAGACAGAAGGGCTTGTAAACAGGTCGTCTTCGTCAGGAGGTTTTGACACGGATACGTCCTTCTGCGGTAAAGAATACGATCGAGAAGACAGGAGGGCTTGGAAACAGCCCGCCATCGACTCCATCAAGAGGTTTCAACACGGACACGACCTTCCATGATGAAGAATATGATCAAGAAATTTTCCTCTAAAGTTTGAGAACCTCCGCCTTACGCTGAGTAAACTTGTAAACCGACACTGACTCACTGTTAATATTTATTTTTAATGTCCCCCTTTTGTCTTAAGCGTTGTCCGGTAAACAAATTTTATGGGTCTTCGGCCCTCCCAAACAACATTAATATTTTTAATGTTACAAACATGACAATGCGAATGGAATATAGCTTCGAAATGTTAAAATATTATTAATTAGTATCATAATCTTAATATAATATCTGGCACAGTTAGAATAATGGGTAATTAATTAAATTTTTTGATCATAATAACGTTTTTAAGAGTTTATCTCTGGAGTTCAAATGATTTAATAAAAGTGACTATTATTTGTAATATAACAAAATAAAACATAGAATTGTGTACTAAATATTTTGCAAAAAATATAACACAGAACCTTATAATAGGAATTTGTAGCCAATCTAATAAAGAAAGTACAAAATGATTGTCCCAAAAGTTCATATTATCTGTCATAACAACGAAATACATCATACGTAAAATATTCTTAAGAATATTGACAAAAAAAAAACCTGAACCCCAAATCAATAACCGACATAAGAATGATAGTTTACTGACTAGGAATCCAACCCATCGCACACATATAGAGTTTGTCCAATAAAATATTCTTTCTTAGGAAGATTAAAAAAAAAAAAAAACTAAGTCCCAAATAATAAAGCCCGTCACCCAGAGAATGTTAACTTACTGACTGGAGAATCAAACTTAGCTCACATTATTCTCACACCAAAATTCCATCAAATAACAGAAACATTCAATATAATACTTTTATAGTCGTATATCAATAGTATATCTTAAAAATAATGAGCGTATTCTTAAACAGTTTAAAGAATCCCTAATTATAAGATAAGACGTGTTTTATTTATTGGATCATAACTCTCATATAAAATTTGATTATTTATATCAGCATTTTCCTTCACATTTTATTACAATGTTTCCATGACACATCCACTATCACCGTCGTAAACTATGTCAAGCTATCTTAAATAATTATGTTTTGGACACCTGTTTTGTATTATTTTCTACTACTTTTTAGAATGGGTTAGAGGATTTTTAGTCTTATAGCTTACGTAAGCAACGTTATGTGTAATGCAAAAGCCGATAAAATGTTTTGGACACCTATTTTGTAATATTTTATACTGCTTTTAGAATAGGTTAGAGGATATTTCGTCTTATAGCTTAAGTAAGCAACTTTATATGTAATGCAAAAGCCGATAAAATTTTTTAGACACCTATATTATAATATTTTCTACTGCTTTTAAAATGTGCTAGAGACTTTTCCTCTAATTACGTAAACAACATTATAATGCAAAAGCCGATATAATGAGTCGTGTTACTTAACAGTATCATAACTCAATATAGGAGACATAAAATTAGACATAAGAATTTCGAACAGAAATGTGCACATGGCCAGTACTATTGGCCAATCCCATTAGTAGTAGAGTAACCCTGTACCATCATTATCATCCATTATCAGTGGGATAGTATAGGAATTGGAATTATCAGGAGCGTAGTGCTAATATGAGACTTAGCATTTAATGTAGTATTGCGTGTTATCTATCCTATTTATGGAAATAAATGGTGTTTACTATCATGCAAGTAACATGCTCGTTTTATTTCTTAGTTTTATATAGACATATCTACTGTGATTAATATATTTTCAAATTTTGATAGGAAATTATAATTATTATAGATGTACGTGTGCGAATAGGTATATAAGTTTTTCTGATACCTTAATATTTTTAATTGCATAAATGTATGCTATACGTATAAAGAAGCAATCGACAAGAAATAAACATATGGAGACTAACGTCTGAGCTTATCAGTTTTAAATAAAATTTGGATATGGAATTCAAAAATACATTCTCAAGTTAATTACTTAATTTGATAAAAAACAAGCATAGTAATACAAAACCTTTGATACAATGTGATACAAGAAACCTATAAGCACATAATATTATTATAGATATATTATAAATTAAAAGTACAAAATTCAAATTAAAGTTCTCTCTGGACTAATGAATGCAAAGTTATTAAATCCCAAATATAAATAAACATCAATATCAAGAATATTTTATAAGAGTGTCAAAACACGCGTTAAATTTTCATAAAAACGTATTAAAATTCATTAAAATCATTTAACATTTTATAAAGCTTGTTAGCGCTATATGAGGAACTTCAGTTCAATAACCAAAATTTATGTGTGAACATTAGATATCCGATATAGAAAGCAATGAATATGAATATAAATTCATTAGATAACTGCTCAGATTTTACTTATTAATTATATTAAGTACTTAAAAATATCCAAATGATTATGAGATGAGTAACCTATGCGCATGATTCGAGGGATCTACAAGAGCGCTGGATCGTTTTACGTAGAGCTCGTTGGGGAATTTCGATCGATTATCCATGTAAGCGATGCGCGTGACCCACTGACAAAACAAGCCGATCGTCTCACATTGTTTTCCAATAGCCCGTACCATTCCATTCAGAATCTCATTACACTTGAAAGACGGTACCAACAAATCTGGCGCAACATTCTCATGTACGTGCCTGTCGTTAGGGCAGCGTGAGGTGACCATTACTGTACAAAGAGTTGCCTAAAATAGAGAGCTTTGTGAGGCGGGAAGACAGGCGAGAAGCGCGGTGGGGGCGGGGCGGACGCCGGCCGGCCGGCGGCTCAGTCGCGCCGCGCCGCACAGCCGCCTCGCACGCCGAGCCAGCGTGCCCTGACAGCGCACGCGCACGCGATACTCCCCACCCCTCACGGCACGTGCAGTGAACCCCATGCTACACGCCTGAACCACCATGCAAGAACAAACTTCATCCAGATCGAACAAGACCACGCTCAACTCGTTAGAAAGCGCCATCATCAAACTGAAGAACAATTTGCAGATACAAGACACCAAGACGGACGTGAACGGCTTGTTAGTGGATCCACCGAGCCCGCACGCGGACAAAAACAACGCAAGTAAGAGCTCTACATCTCCCCCGACAAGCATAAACATGTCGATAGCGTCCGCCGCCCTCTTACAAGAGAACATGCTGCAGAGATCGTTACAAGGCGTTGTTATGTCGCTTCAAAACGCTATGATGAATTCGTTACAACAAGCGGCGCTTTTGCCGTCCAACTCGGCCGCCGCCGCCGCTTTGAATCTTCAAGCGCTGGAATCATATTTAACGTTGCAGCGCTTGACGTCTGTGTCGTCTGTAAACAACACGAGTCAACCCAATACATCTGAAAATAGTTCATCATCTAAACAAGATATTTTAAGGATAGCGACGGCAAGTGCAAAGATAAGTGAAATTGACGCGGCCGATACAACTTCGAAAGATTTCTCACCGAAAACGCCTGAAGAATATCCGTTATCCGATGCAATAGCCGCTGATGATGTCGATTTATCCGAGGAAGTTGAGGAAGACCTTGCATTATTGGACAACGAGGATGATTTCACGTTAGAGCAGCATTTGGAATCAACGTCAAAGGGATACGGCTATAGTTCACCACAAAGTCTAGATAATGGATATCCGAGTCTTCTAATGAATGCGATGTACCAACAACAGATGAATGGAAGTCCATCACAAGCGCCTTTATCTCCGCAAGCATCTAACTCGTCTAAATCCACGAACAGTTCGACGTCGTCAAGTAGCAGTATATCTAGTAAACAGAAGACGAGCAGCAGTGGTCCGAGGACAAAGAAACAATTTATTTGCAAGTTTTGTAATCGCCAGTTCACGAAGTCGTACAATCTTCTCATACACGAACGAACCCACACGGACGAGCGGCCTTATTCGTGCGACATTTGCGGGAAAGCTTTCCGACGGCAAGATCACCTTAGAGATCACAGGTGCGTTAGTTTTTATTACACTATTACATAAATGTGTTACCAAAATATATTTCAAATTGTTTTGATGTACTTTTAAGGATGTAACAACAATTTCGTGTTCAAATATCTTTATTTATGTTTGATGTTAAATGATAATGGAATTATCTGATATGCATCATTGATGATTAATTGGTTTGATATGTGCTAAGTAAACTAAATTGCTATTACAGTTAACATATCTACAAAGTATATTCATAAAGCAAGTCACACTTCTTTCTTGTTCAACAATGTAAGCCGGCCAGTGAATTTTAGAGCCTATCAAATAAAAATTTTAACGAGAACATGCGTGTGCCAGTATCTTAATCTTAATGGTCTATTAAAACTGAATGTTCACCTTCAATTATTTAAACTTTATTTTTCATTAATTACTATTTTATGGTCTAATCAAGCAGTTTTTAGTGTACATATGGAATTTTTTGATAAAAACCAATATGATTAATATTGTTACGCTGTCCGTAATTGACGGGTTGAATGCGGCTTTTATGTGATACCTTACAACAGTCAGGCAACATTTGACGAGGTTCACGATTATCATTTTTCAATATCAATAAAATATTTGAATTAAACCCATCGGGTTTCAACGCGAAACGTTACGAGCAACGTTTTGAATAATGGCGTCAGTGTAAAAAACGTTAAAACAAAAAGTATTGCGCATGGGCCGAGCAGATGGTATCGACAAGTGGTTCGTCACGCTCGTAAATTATTTCACAAAACCACCGCTAATTCCATGAGACGATGTTTTAATTTTGGCTTTTCATTTTGTTCCCTTCTTGATTCCCTCGCATTCCTTATAAATCTCGGTGCATACCTTTTTCATATCAAAACATTTATCTTGAATAAAACACAGGTACAATACGCTGGAATAAGTTGTAGGTACGTGACCGTTACAAGAATTCGAATTCCGAACGTGACAGTTTCCGAATCAAACACAATAAATATGATAATAGAATTACAACAGCTCTCAATCTATTCCCGGAGTTATCTGCCCGGGATCCCCACCCAAACTGTGGTGAGGTGTTGAATTCTTAACACCTGTCTCTGGGCGATTTCTTTCCAAATCACCGTATCTCTGTAGCAATAAAATAAATTTCGTGTAGACGCCGGAGGGTTAACCCGAGCCGGGGCCGGCCGCGCCTGTCGATGTTCAATCGATGTCCGTTGACACGATACATTATAATGGACCCGAGCGGGCCTTCGACGGGTTTTAACAAAGCACGTGGTGATCCTGACGTGAGGATTAATATGGATGACAAAAAATACAAAAAACAAACTTTAAGAAATCTCCCTCGAATACAAAATCAAGTTTCAGTGTTCGAGAATTTTTTGTTTAGATCGCTCGGATAATGGAATCAAATTAATTCGTTGCTTGTTTAGTGATTATTGTATGGCTAATTTACGTGTTAAGCACAGATCTGTAGATAGAAGCGTGACGATTATCAGCGCGATTAGAAGTGTGTGAACATGCATTTGGTTTGTTTAATTAGTGGAGTGGTGCTGGCGTGTTTACTGGTTAGGCCTAACTCGCGCACGTCACGGCACGTTTGGAAGCGCCGACCGAATCACCGCTTCAAACTCGTGTTTTAATATTGAAATTATTATTTCATTCATCATCCGTTAGTTTATCGTCGGCGATCTAATGTCAACGATTATTACACGTATTACGTTACCCTGTAGATCGAGCGCATCGTAATTTTCTTGCCTCGAGTATGTTTGTTTATTTCATACTGAATATGGTTATGGAATCGAAACAGCGCTCTCGTGTTATTATTGATTACACGTTTCCCGGTGTGTTAATTATACGTTGTAGACATAATTTAAAATTAGTTGTATCATCAATATTTTTAAGAAACGTGCCAGATGTTTTAGTTTTGTTGCGGAGGCGTGCGTCGTGCGCGGTTAAAATATTTTAAGTTTAAAGAGGACTACATTCTTGGTCAATTTAGTATGCTGACGTATGTTTATTCCAAAAGGGGTTTTAGGGAGGAGTTCATTTGGTTTTCCTTAGATAAGCGTGGTGGTAACGATGCTTATTAGTTTATAATTAAATCCACAGGGATAGATAACAAGGTTCCCAATTCGCACATAAATAAAAACATCAATAAAGGTATTTCAATCGCACCTACGTAGGCACGAACCTGAGAATTTAATAAAATTAAAGCTAAAAATGAGCGAGTATGTAAATTTATTGGATGTGTCCCGAGGCACCTTGTTTGTTCCCGTCCGAGGCACAAGACACACGCGAGTGCCAATGTTTTGGCGCCGGCAGACATGCCTTATTTACAGACCCTTCACACCTTGGGATAATATGTTCAAATAGCTGACACCATTTGTTACAGATACTTTTTAAACGTGATGAGTTAAGATGTTAAATATTTCACGTTTTACGATGAATATGAATAGGCTTGTGGCTTTCTTTACTTATAAAGTTTTAGGACGCTAAATAATAAGGCCATAGATTTAATAAATATGTTATTTCTAATGATGAACGTTAAACAAGCCAATAATTTTTAAAACAGAATCAAAGACTTACCAACCATTGATGCAGAAATAACTTGGAATAACAAAAAAATATCTTCTTTACAGGTACATACATTCGAAAGAGAAACCGTTTAAATGTTTGGAATGTGGCAAAGGATTCTGTCAGTCAAGAACATTGGCAGTCCACAAAATACTACATATGGAAGAATCTCCCCACAAATGTCCTGTCTGCAGTAGAAGTTTCAACCAAAGGTCAAATCTCAAGACCCACCTACTCACACATACAGACATCAAGCCGTATAACTGTTCCTCATGCGGAAAGGTTTTTAGAAGAAACTGCGACCTTAGAAGGCACAGTCTGACACATAACTTAGTCGGAATATCTTCAGTCAACACCTCACCCAGTGGAAGTAATGGGAAGAGTCCGTTACTAAATCCAAACTTTCCTATCGATAATCTAGATACAGAAGATGAAAATTAGCAAGATAGTGCTGTTAATAGTATGAAAAGACTGATTTTAACTCCTATAAGACGGTGCCTTTTAGTTTAAGATAAATTGTTTTGTGGTTTATGTGGAGTGACGATTCTCTTTAAGCAAAGCTGTATCTCAATTGTTTAAAGCCTCCGTTTTAATGAAATGGACTGTAATCCCACCACTGTTGGTGCAATTTGGGTTGGTGATTCACCATTGCCATGTTTGTTGGTCGGCAAAATGCATCACAGATCGATGTTGACTTGATATCCTAAAACTTATAGTTGGTATCTGTTATACCCCAAGTGAGGAATTTCAGTACGATTTGCCAGATCATGCCAAAAAGGCAAATTATGAAATGAGTGTATAAATAAATTTGCCATATAGAATATAGACCACTCTTCGTTCAGACGACGAAATTATATTTGTAAATGATTTGAAATTTGATATAAAACTTACGAGATTGTTAGATTCAATTAGTATTATTATGTTTAATGTTTCTTTTAATTCTTGTAAATTTTCTGATCTCATTTTTGTGTTTGTATATAAATATAAATTAATACTCTAAGTCAGCGATATACTCCGTCCAGTGTCGTGTATAGATGTTGTATAACTGATGGGAACTGAAATTTCTACTTTCAGAGATCGTTTGTTGGGGATGCAGAATTGTATTATCCAAGATCTTGTTTAGATGTTAGAAATATTAATTAAATCATTGGATCTGAAGATGTTTGCTTTTTTAATTATCTATGTAGGCTTTAGATTAAAATCCTAATGGTTATTGACGACGACCTCAAAAACAACATTGCTAACTACTAGAGACTTAACCCATATTTTAATTCAGAAATCTGGATCAAACAACTACTTTACCACGATTGTTAAATGCCACTCGAATTCTAATAACACGAATTTTCCTGCTGATTAAAAACTGGGTACCTGAATTGAAATAATCAACCATTTCTAAACATGTCTTCATGTTTCGATATATTGACAATGAATCTTATAAACATGTTTGTTCCAACCACACTGACGAAACCCTAATCAAAAGATAAAAAGGATTAAAGTGCTTAACATTAATTATATGGACTATATAAATGCTAAAATAATAGATTTATAATAAAATCGAACATGTTTTATTAATTTTTAACAATTAAATTTAAAACCGCATGGGAAATTACTAAAAACGATAGCTTCAGTGGATGATGCGTTAACTTCAAGTTCATCTTAAAAAGTAAAGTACAAGTAATTATTACAGATTTATTTATTATATTATCAATGTTTAATCAGTGGATAAGAAAGCATTTTTTTGTTTATTTAACAATTTTCCATAAAATACAATTATGATAAACTTGAGTAAAACTTGATCAAATGAAACACGAGCTTATAAGTACACTGATAAGACACTTATTGCAATAAAAATAATACTTCCAATTTATTAATTTATATTAAAAACACAAGCATACCCCTCATGTGGACCTCCACGTCGACAATACTCACTATTATGAACTAACCATGAACACCTACCTTGAGAAATTGTGAATAGGTGCCAGTAGTGAGAATCCGTTAATATAGGAGATTTATCGATCTTCCAGCAAACTTACTATAATTAAAATGAGTTTTTTTTTCAGTAACCAACACTTTTGTTATTTTATTATTTGAGATTGATTCCTTTAATCAAGTACTAGCTTTCGCCCGAGGGTCCACACACGTAGAAAAGTTTAAACGGGATAAATATTTTCCCCGGATAAAAAGTAGCCTCGGGAGCTTCTCAAAATGAAAAATAATATCAAAATCGATTTAGCAGTTCCTGGGTATTTTCAGTCAACAATAAATTTATTCAATTTGAAATATGTCACCACGATTAATAAATCTGAGCTGATGAATATTTTGCTGACAAAATATTACATGGTTAAAGATGCAACGTTACCGAAAAACATAAGGTTACCATGATTTGTAAATGAACTGCCTCTGTGTGAATAGCATCCGTATTAATTAGATTTTCGGAAATTTCGATGTAGTATGAGAATTTTCTATAACTTAGCACAGGCAAGGTTAAAAGCAAGTCACAAAGATGTAGATAATAACAAATTTATTCCAAAAAATATGTCTTACCCATAGGCGTTGATAGTGTTACACCTCTTGTAATACGTTCCGACTATTCAGGTTCCGGGGTCAATCTGTACGTATCCTGAAAGACGCCGGCATAATAACGACGAGGGAGACTCATTAGTTATAAAATTAGATTACACCTTACTTTTCCGAACATTGCAGTCGGTGTCGTGGCCCATGTAGGAAAAATTGGTGCGTATTTATTAATACCTTATGAACGTATTCATAATGCTAATTCTACTTATATTTTCATTACACATCGTAAGGTGTAATGCAAATATAAGTAGAATTAGCAAGATTGAGTACATTGTTACTGTAATTTAATATAATACACACACATACAAACACATACTCACGGCTTTTATCCCCGAAGGGATAGGTAGATGCGCAACTCATGCACCCACTTTCCGCCGTGCGTATTCCGTCCCATGATGTGATGAAGAGCGGCTATCGTACACCGGGATCATATCCCAGACTCCGGACAGATACTGAGTAGCAAAAACCCAATATCAAAAATCTAGTATACACAACCCTTAGCGTATTCTTACGTATCCAGATCCAAATGAAAACTGAACTAGTTAAGATCTTCAACTATCGAACTGCAATTCTGAGAACAGATGCTCAAACGTACAATGACACGGATTAATACCATATAAAAGTGATAATTACGAAGGTCACACAAAAAAGGCGAGACGACGCATAGCTATCGACAACAAAAGACGACTACTGAGCTTGAAAAATCGATTCAATTCAAGAATCGACGCAACGCTGCGATTATTCATACAAATAAAAAGTCACCATTGTAGAATAAGTTCAACACAAAGGTTCTTAAGAGTGTATCAAAATGACATAAAGCTCGATTCTTTTCAAACACGTTTATAATGGGCCACGAGAGGTTTTTTTTTTCATTTCGTAACATTTTCGAAATGGATGACGTGTTAAAAAGGTAACAAATTGTGTGCGTCTACGTTTGGGCGCTTCGTATCTTGTTTCTGGAACGCAACCGTCATATATTACGTCAATTTGTATTCTAAATTCAAATTGAGAACTCGTGATTGGTTGCGTTCGCGTTGTTCGATTGTCATGTACGTCATCGCATTTTAATAATAGTTATTGTGTAAGTACATAAAGAAAACAATACACAAAAAAAGAAAAAGATATATTCTAAATTTAAAAATATCAATAAGTATGATAACAACCAAACTTTATACTTTTTTATATCATGGTATTTTAATTATGTATCCCAAAGTATGAAAAAATACTGACATAAGACTTGGCTAGCAAAATTTTAATACAATCTTATTGGATAAGGATAAATAGATAATTTTATTAAAATAGCCGCATAAAATTATAAAATTTAAATTCCCTCCCCTATAATTAACTATATATAAAAGTAATGTCGAATACGAACAATGGCGTCAAAGTAACGTTCCATTACTATGACAACATAATAATGGTTTACAAAAATTTTAAATAAGGACCGTATACACTTAAATAACATAGTGATCTGGGTTCCCGCTGGGCTGAACAGTTACCGCCTTTTCTTTTTTTTCGCGCGACATTGTCATCGACACCGAAATTACTCTGCCACAAAGGATTATGTTTGGAATCGAAGGTGTTTGAAAAATATTTGCTTTTTGGTGTTTCGAGTGTGCATTTAGTGGCGGCTTTATTCGCAACGACCACACACACGGGACGATTTCGTTTTAGAATTCCGTTTGGAGTTGGAATGGTTTTGATTTTTTATAGCGTTTTTGTACTTCATATTCCAAATATAAAAGATACAACGAAGAAGAAATTCCGTGTATGCATTGAATATGTATACATAATATGCAAAAAAATTAGGAATTTTATGAAAGGGCACCTTTGTCGTCAATGCCATATCCTGCAAATGATAAGCCCTACCATATACCTTAATATATCGCATCTTTAGAATTACAATGACGCTTGTACTAAAAACCGTTAAATTGTCTTTATAATCCACATTTGAAAAGTGACAAACTATCGAATGCAATATCGACTTTCGATAATTACTCGAAACGATATAGAAATGTCAAGTCTACTAGTTCCCATGACATAATCATTCGTATAAAAGTTATATTATTACATTTAAAACATTCTAAAAAAATCCTACTGAACCCAAACTATAATTTCCAACGGCAGAACTCCACGCGCACATATTTTTTTTTATGTTTTTCCTTTGGCTGTGAAATTGTATAAGATGTTTTGACAATGAGTGCGGAACGTGAGCTCAGAACGTTTCGTATTTTAAGCTTGAGACGTGTTAGTCGTGTACTTGTACGCAAACTTAAAGATATGGTTTATAAAACTATAGAAACCAAGCCTTGCGATGATTCTAAAAAATATGTTATAGATATATTAATAATTAGTTACTATCTTAAGATGTATAATTATACAAAAAAAAAATATATAAAAATCATAACTTGACCTGCCTGATATTATGTACGAATGTTCCTCCTTATGAAGTATGTATTATACGAAAAAAATTCTAACTCCTATGCTTTGATTTTGATTGTATTATGTAGCCTAGTTACAAATTTCAAAATAATTAAATTCCATAATTTGCAATTAAATTCCTCCCATAAACCTGCAATGACTTAAAGATAATATTGTAAAGTCGTCTCTTCTAGTTGTGGTAGGTAGAGTAAACAGCAAAAGACCTAGAGGCTGATCATCTACCCGATGGTCTGACACCATCAGAGAGGTCATAGAAATCCCAATTACGGATGCTCTGCAACTCGCACAAGACTAGGTGGAGTGGAAGCAGCTTGTCAGCGCCACCACCAAGGCTTAACAAAGCGGGCACGACCTTCAGTCATGAAGAAAACGATAAAGAAGAAGATATTAGAGCCACATCATCCGTATTATCTATTAGGTCAGCTTAACTGACTTAGAACCAGACTTACGAAAATCCTCATTAATGGTGACAGCTGTGCTAAAGCCTTTTCTTGTAGTCACTTATCTCTTAAACAAAAATCCGGCTACATACGTATCATACATATGTCCATTTCTGCCACCAAGACTGGCATACAGTTTACCCAATATCATAACCGGACATTATATGACTTAAGCGGTGATAGCCTAGTTGTGAGTGGAACGGACTGCCGAGACAAATGTCCCCAGGTTCAAAACCAAAGGGTACACATCTCTACACTTTTCTTAATGCGTGCACATTTGTGAATTATCGCTTTAACGGTAAATGAAAACATCGTGAAGAAACTTACATACCTGAGAAGTTGTCTATAGAAATTTTGAGGGTGTGTGAAGTTTACCAATGCGCACCAGGCCAGTATGGTGGACTAAGGCCTATTCCCTCTCAGTAGTAGAGGAGGCCCGTGCCCAGCAGTGTGACAATATAATATAGCGCTGATATTATTATAATAAGACTTAAAATATCTTAGTTAGGGCAATGCGCTCATGGCAATGACTTATAACCTAAAGTGCGGGTAATATTGTTATTGTTAGATAGTCGTAACAAGTCAGTCGTAATTATCGAAAACGAGCAAGTATTAATTGATATTTTATAAGTGACCCTCTGAATATACCTCCGTACGTCAATTGTCTCTTATGTGGCCCGCGAATGTAGTACAAAGTGTTGATTTTTATTTAAATGTTCGATTTCATTTATAGTGCAGTAAAACAGGGCGTTATCGCCTCCATAGGAATTACGTTGACAATTGTGATTGCGAATGCTATTCGTGCGCGAGCGTCGACATTAATGCAACTTGTGCGTGGAGATTAAATAACGTAGAGCGGACACTTTGTTCATGTGTTTAAAGCATTTATATGTATTTTGGTTACAAGTATAAATTAATGAGTAGTGTTTAGCATATAATTATATAAAATATTGATTCTATACAATGTTTTTTTAAGTTGCCAAGATTATATTAAAAAAATATGTTATATTAATTTATTTTTTTAAATATATTGACTAGTCGGTCTCTTTAGATTTACTGAAAACATCGACATATTTCTTTTCACCACATATGGTTTGAAAGATTAGAAATACTCAATAGTTAATAAACTTATTTTATATATACGATTGCATAATATACATTAAAATATCCAACCTATACCTTCTACAACCGATAATATTTGCCAATCTATCGTATCGCAAGCGACAGTGACGTCACGATAACGATAGGAGCCTCACACGATGGAACCGTCTCCATTTACATCACGTTATTACTCTTTAACACTTTAACATCATGAGTTACTATACTACCAGCGAATATTGCTTATTGTTAAGACGTTGAACGGCCATTTTAGTTTAAGCATTATATCTATATCTAGAATATTCTTTCTGATTTTTTATTTATTGTAAGTTACGTTGGGTTTTGAAGTCACCTGATAATAGCTAATTTTAATCGCCCATGAACACCCATAGAACTAAAAGTATCCTAGATACCTTACCTTTACAAGGATAATGAAGGATCAGGGATTAGTTACTTCCGCAAAAATCCAACTGAAGTATAAGGCTGTTTCTCCATTGATTTTTTACTAAAACAGCGGGAATAAGGTAATCAAGTCTGGCCATTTTATCAAAAGATTAAACTTGGACCATGCCAACTCCATAATTTCCAATTTTCTTCATTATTATTACTGTGAAAATTTATGAATCGTTACAAAGAACATTGTTAAGGAAAGTACTTAAGTGATATTCTAAATAACTATACCTACTTGGGCTTTTATTGTAAATGCTATAAACAATTCGTTTCTATCTAGTGTGTTCTGATCGCTCCTCATATCTTATTCACAAAACGCTTTGAGGGTAGAGTAATATTTTCAAATAGGTAACAAATAGTAACCTACCTATTAAAAGTGAATGAAACAGACGATGTTATATTATGCTATCTATATTATCTATTGCGACATGAAATTAATTACAACTTTATATTATAGTCTACGAGGTCTTTTATCCTATACATTATATAATATTGATAAATAAAAGTTTATCAAAAATAAATGGGTAGGTATGCAAACAGTTCAGTATGCAATCACTGTATTTGTTAAAGTACCCTATATTCCCTAATCACGATATAAACATATTCATGATAATACCCATCGAAATTAAGTATCTGTATCAGTAAATACCTATGTGTTGAGTATTGAACTATTATAATTTATGTCCATTCCAATGTCTTTGTATCAGTGCATTTACTAAGAGATTTTGCACTGTTATTATTTCTGGACTTTATTGGAGCCATAACCTAATAAATAACCGGAAAATACATTGTATTTAATTTAATTAAGTTTTGAATGCGGTCTCTATATTATTACAGATTAGAGAGCGTAAAAAAGAACAACTAACATCCAAAGGTACGAATTTTTGAAAATTATATTCAACAGATGGTTATAGACATGTCGGTTCTGCAACATATTCTTTGCCGATTCTGCTATCGTAGCGACAGTAATGTCACGATAGCTCGATACGGGCCGCACACGACGTTCGGCCTCTCGCCACTCTTTATATTATAATGATTGCTCTTTGATATTTTTACGCGTGTATTGAGAAGTTACGTTTGTGTTAAACGGTTCGAATAATGATATGGCCAGTTTGTTTTGTATTTTACTTTGTGTTGATTTATTAATAGATTTGTAGAATAAAATATGTTGGAATGAGAATAGCTGTTTGTCTATATGTTTTGCTATATTTTTCATTGTAGTAAAAGGAAAGTATGTTACCTTTGAAGGTACAAATATAGGCAAAGATTAATGTCGAAATAGTAAGTTTATCTCGAATTAGGATCGTTTTAATATAAATAAAAATAGAGCAAAATTTTAATATATACCTACACTTTTAAATATATTTTACATTATTTTATTCCGATTTAGACCTACCAATAAAGGTATACATTACTCGAAACCCAACAAAACCGAAACAAGCATAACTTACAATATACGCGAGGGTATACAATTTAAACAACCTCAAACCGTTGAAATCTTATACTTGAATAAAACCACGTAATAAAAAGTATTGAAAGTTTTTAAAACATCCGAACTCTATTATCTGTAATGCGATACTCGTCGAAATCTCAGCAGTGGGCGGTGGGAGGGGCCTAAACACCCCCCTCCCATGGGGGGCGATGCTCGCCTCTCATTGGTCGAATGGGAGCCCTACTAATTCTGCGATCGAAGAATGCAATTGAATTCAAGTCTTTAGTATTATTGAAAGTAGTGTAATAGTTCTATCAAACGATAGAAAAGTACTTTGAAAGTATGAATTAAAAAACACTAACAGTTTCCATAAACTCACATGTTATGCATAACATAGCTCATTATAATACATGAATATTTGGCAGGCTTTAATAAATTAATTCTGTAAATAAATATCTCTATTTCACAGAGGCAAGGGCTGAAATATTCCAAAGTAAAACCTTACACCATATAGTATAAGTACTAATTTGCATAAATATGGTCTGCAAATCGTTCTAGTGATAATTAGATTTTACATAAAAAACGAAAGAGAAGTCGGCAGGAATCACGTTATATGGAGCCTTCGCCACAGATACTTCATTTGTTTTAGAAGAAATTTTAATCATAACGTAGCATTCATGAAGATTTATTAAATGAGTTCACAGTTTAGTATATTGCTTCCAAGACCTATTTGAACTATCATTGTAGTATCTAGTTACGTTAAACATGCATTAAACTCGTCTTGTTACATGTGACTTAACTGGTAATATGTGGATGAAATTAATTCTTGTAAATCCTTGAAAAGGCCAAAGGTGGGATGCTTTGGGTGACCGTCTCGGTGGCGTAGTTGTTGATCGGGCAAAGAGATATTGGGTTCTACTTAGTATCAGAGTTTGGTATTTGTGCCCCATTTGGCGATAGGCTAGCCCGCTATCACATCAAACCGAATACGCAAAAGAAACAGTGCACCAGTTGCGCGTTTACCTAAACCATTCAAGGATTCAAGATGTGTGTGTTTTGTATGAATTTATAATTAAGCATACTATTTGTTAGCATGTTAACTCGATATAATTACGGGAAATGTGAAAACAAATATTGTAAACAGATGAATACAAAATTGCATTTTATCTCGGAATAATTTGCCGACGGTCGACCTCATTTCTATAATTTTGGATATCGCGATATACAAAGAACTATTTGGGTCTCTCTCAAAAGCATTGGGAATTACCATTTCCTTCTGAAATATACAATAAGGCGCAATAATAATTTTGCCAAATATAGTTTTCAAACACGTTGTCATTTACACGATGCTGACTTACTTATTTGAATTGGAAAATATAAGTTCTCATACTACGTCTATAAATTCATAATTATACAAATGTCTATATTTTATTATTAGATTTAGATTGTACTACATTGTTTTAACCAAACTTTTAATGTAATCATAAATAAAGGAAACATCTGTGAAACTATTTCAAATTTCGGTATACTCTTTTATATTTTCCATAGAAAAAAATTAAACATACCTTGTATTTTACCATATATTCATACTTTATATACTATATACTTACTAGATCCCATATTATGTAGACCTGTGCTAATTATTTTATGTAAAAAAAGCGCATAGCTAGTTTAAATACATAACAAATTAATACCTAATGGAGTAAATCCGCCGCGGATCGACATAAAGGCTTTTTGGACTGTAGCCTTTGACACCGTAGAATTATAGGTCCAAGTTAGACAGTGGACACTATAAGTACCAAATTAAAAAAACGTTCATAAAAGTATAATATAAAAAGTTAACACATAACGAAAACTATTTATTTCCTTTGCAACAATTATTATAGATATTTTCGTGTCTGTCATATTTAATAAATAATATATTTTTCTATTCTCTATCTCCTATACCATCTTACATCGTTAACAAAAATATTTTTTGGACGCCAATTATTTGCTTAATTACGCAGGCCCTCAAATGAAAATTAGCCCAGGCCCCTCTCGATCCGCCTCTAAGTAAACCTCACTCCTAAAACAGCAAAACGACCTCCCTACATAGTAAATCCCAACTCGGATAAAGCTACAATGATTGATTTACAAATCATCGGGATCGTTGCAAAATGAGTGGTACGATTTGTAAGCGGCCCACACTACAAATTGTTACACAAGATGTCGCCACTTGCTCTGTTCTAATGGCGCTAACTATGTTGTTCGGACAATTTATTAGCTCACAGAATACTTGTAAACATAACTTGTGTTAGTTCAACAAATTTGTTACCTTTAGGTTTAATGAACGTTATAACAATTGTAAGTTTGGAATAAGATAAATTGTTGACGTTTTCAAAGTTCTCGTTTCGTTTGTGATGTTTTGGTCAATTTAGGAAGTATATTTATGTTGAAATACAGCTTTTGTGGATTATTTAACCTCGTTCATTGATATATATGATTATATTTATTTGGGAACGGAGAAAATGTAAACAAATTCAACACTAATAGTACGTATAAACTTGTACCGGTATTAGGTACTTGGTATGCAAGTACCCGGCTTGGTAGGTACCGCCTCATAGCCTATTTCTGTCGCCAAGCAGCAGTGTGAATGGACTGTTTTGTTTCGTTTCGAAGGTCTTTGCAGCCAGCGTAATTGCTGAGTAATAACTACAAAACTCTACCGAAATCACAAAAAGGCATAAAACTGAATAGGCCCTTCTCCTTAATTGTTTTGCGTGAATTTAGAATTTTATATTTAAATATAAGAAGCTAATATACTAAGTATTAATGGCCACAAATATACTGTACTATCTTTAAAATTCTACCTCACGCTAACTCTACCAAAAATTCTTAACATTTTTTTCGCGTCATATTCCTGTCCATCCCTGTTAAAGGTGTGAACACACTAATACATAATCACTATCATTATGTACACACGCATACAATTCAAAGACACGCTCGCCACAATCAAAACTAAATTCTATTATCTTTGACATCCGTTACAATCTTAAGTGCCTCTATTGTGCATTAAGCGAACGCCTATAACACCGTAACGATTTTTTGTTCTAATATTGTATGTAGATAACGATCAAGGGTGAATTTTAGAAAAGTAATTAAATAGATTTGATTAGCTACACCGACTACATAGTGCGTAAGTTTGATTTAAGTTTTACTACGTTTAAACTCTAAAAATATGATAATTATTATACACGTATTGGTGATTACAAAATTGTATGATTGTACATATTTATTAACAGTTTGATGAAACACTACTTTCCGATTAATAATAATAGACTTTTTTTTCAAACTGTACAAATGTCATGATGACTAGTATTTGCTCCTCTTCATAGATTTATAAATATTCCTGCAAAAGGCCAGTAACTTAATCTAGTGAACCACGCATCGAAATAATATAATTCATGGTATGGCGTATTCCTAAGACATTATACTTCATACAAGGCATATACTTATTAAAAAGAAATAAAATAAATTTCCGGCTTTTATAGAGCTTCATCATGAAGGCTGTAGTCTTCGAAACGTCAGGAGAAAATCATAATATATAAAAAAACAAAGTAAAATCCGAAATACCATAGTAATTGTATAATTTCGATATCTTAAATTTGCGAAAATATAAGAAATCATCACGAACCGTATCC
Source organism: Manduca sexta (assembly GCF_014839805.1). NCBI lineage: Eukaryota > Metazoa > Arthropoda > Insecta > Lepidoptera > Sphingidae > Manduca > Manduca sexta. The sequence goes on from NC_051124.1 coordinate 7,525,004, forward strand.
AAGACACCCGATACCAGACAAAACAAAAATATGTATAGGAATGATATCGCTAAGATATGTCATTTCCATACCATTTTCTGTTTCCTATTAGCGTTAACGATTGTTGAAAAACGTTTTAGCTACAGCCTTTGAACTTTAGTCTAATTTGACCATACTCCCTGTTAAAGAATATTTAATTCTAATATATTCCTATTCAAGTATTTTTTGCATTTTTATTCCATTTGTATACGTTATCCTTGTTTTCATATTCACCCAGCCAAACACTTTTTTTACGTACATATAGCACGTTTTCTTCTTAAATTTGATACTGGCAAAATTGTATAAAAGGTACAGCCAAACAAAATAAATTGGATAGGATTTATTTATTTATTTAAATAAGGTTCTCCAACAGAACATACATTTCTTATTTATAATATAAAAATTATAAAGTCACATTCTGATGTGTGTATCAACTATTGGACAAATCACACAAATTAACACGCAATGTTTGTATTTCAGAAAAAAAAGTCAAATTAAAACTAATTCTAAAATCTACCAACTCATTATTACTAAGCAAACATAACCATGATATTATTATGTACAGCGTTTTTAAATGTGTACTTAATGCTAATTTGTTGTACTTAATGCTAGTTTCAATTTATGATGCAATGATAGTGGGATTAGTTTAAGTTTTGGTCGAGGTGCTCTGATATTTTTTTCTTATACTGATATGTTCAAGCGGCGATAGCCTAGTTGGTTGTGGAACGGCTGCCGAGACGAATGTCCGCAGGTTCAAATCCCAAGGGCACAAACATCTGACTTTTCTAAAAAAATAGGTGTGTATTCTTTGTGACTTATCGCTTGCTTTAACAGTGAAGGAAAACATCGTGAGGAAACTTGCAAACCTGGGATATTCTCTATTAGGAATTTCCAAGTGTGTGTGAACTCTACCAACCCGCACCAGGCCCGCATGGAGGACTAAGGCCTATTCCCTCTCAGTAGTAGAGGAGGCCCGTGCCCAGCAATGGGACAGTTTATAATACAGGGTTGATATTATTATATTATTATTATTACTGATGTGTATTGGATGTACTGCTACCCTAACGTTACACATCGGTGTAACAACCACCCCCGCACGCGCTAGGCACTCGGAAAGGTATTCACCCAACAAATATTGACAGCGTCGAGCCATTGTGTCGGCGTTCGACTAAAGGTTATCTTATCAGTGTTTGAGCGCAAACAGTGCCCTGTTTGGTGACGGGCGCTCGTGTGTCTGTCGGTTTGCTTCTCAAACGCTTATCTCACGTAATTGACGTATTGGACGCTTTCTGGGAAGTTTCGCTTCAATGGTGCCGCGAAATGGGATTCTATGTTAATTGTAATTAGGGCCGTTGTTACGTGGTTAAGGTTCATTAAGATATGTTAACGTGCTCACAAGTTTGTTGAGTGAAAGGAGAAAAATGTAAATTATATCAATATCACTTAAGCATCGTGGAATATAAACTTTATATGTCGAAACATTGTCGATTTAAGACTAAATGAATGCAATTTACAAACTGAAAACCATGATTACTTAAAACTCTGAAAGTATACTGTCGTTTTAATATTTAAAAATTATAAAAACCATACTTCTTAGACCGCCATCGTAACAATCAACGCTTTCATTTAACGCCGCATAGTTATGATGATTACTTTATTTACCATTATAATATTATGGCCCAAGTTCCTATGCGTTAAATTCTATAAAAAAATGACACCTTTAGCATTTGTGACAAATAAAACAATTACCGAAATCTCTGCACAAACTATCAGTTGCGAAGTCTTCATAAAATCATGAAAAAAATGGTTGAATTGCAACATATGAGTACATATAAAATTGAATAATAAAAAGACTAACTAAATTCGTAGTGTATTCTCAGACAACACAAAAGAAATACCAGAAACATGATCAGTGGATCTTGTTAGGAACTGGGCTTTCTTAGGTCACATTACCTTTTTTTTTTTTATTGCTTTGAATGACGAGACGAGCTTGCCGTTCGCCTGATGATAAGCGATACGACCGCCCATAAACAGTAGAAACACCATCCAATACCTTGAATTACAAAGTATTTTTGGTATTCCACTGCAATCGCCATCCTGAGACATGAGGTGTTAATTCTTATTATGTCCAGTAGTTACACTGGCTACAATGTCCTTCAAACCGGAACACAACACTGGCTACACATTGTTCCTTGACGGCAGAAATAGATATTGCGGTGGTACCTACACAGGCGGACACTCACATATGAGAGACCTACCAGTAGTAACCCTATGTTATGTCCCTTTCGGAAAATTTCACCTCTCACCACTGCAAGCTATAATAAATATGCCATTATTTAGTATCCATTTCAAGAACAAAACATGTACTCCAATACAATTTCCGTTGTTAATTGCAAATCAATTAAGTCTAAGTTTTTTATTGGAAGGATCAAGTAGGCAGTCCAAGTTTATAGTTTTATTGGTGCAATAGCATCTGAAGTACCTTCTTAATTAACAGCTTTATTTATAAAGAACCAGACCACCGTCCGGAGAGTAATTAGGATGGTTGCGACAGTAATTTGCAGTTGGGAGATTTTCAGAATGTCTAAATGTGAGAGTTGAGGAAGTTTGCCGCAAATATACATAATTCTCATTTAAATTTAAATTGATTTAAAATACAAACTTAATGGGTATACAACATTCGCTTTTCATTCTTGGTAATGGGTTGGATATGGTTTATAATTTGAAAAAATATGGAACTGAATATCAAAAGTGCAGTGCACTAATAATATTAAATTTATAAATAATACTTACTTATATACTTGTTTCGTATTATTGCAATTATAATAAAAAATACTACGTAAACAGTATTCCATATCTTAAATGAATAAAAGTCTACGTTTCGTGATTTTAATTTTATAAAATACTTAATTTTTTTTTTTATTTTTTCCTTCTGACTCAAATTAGTTATTTCGCAAAACGTCACATTACCATATACTCGCAACACAGTCCTCGACAAAATAGGGGGTGCGTAATTAAAATGTCTTAATTTTATTGTACCAAGGGTCCTTTATTGCTATTTATGTGCGCAGTAAAGATACCGAGGATTCAACTTAATTTTGTATCGGTGATTGATTTTGTCAATTGAACCCTAATACAATTGCCTCTAATATACATAAAGATTAAAGTAGCTTGACAAAAAATTATTGCTGTTTAATTAGTTCAATTTTATATTTCGTAAAATAAGTAGCAATATATTTAATGAGATCGGAGTGGGGACTGCGTCTTGGCAAATGTGTTTTAGTGCACTAAAGCTTCCTTCCTGACGGAATTTCGACTACGGCGGCCAATCTCAATTGAGGTCAGCCAAGTACGCAGGAGATATAGTGCACAAGTGTGTGCGCAATACACAGGTGCACTCTCTGTTCCTTCACTCTCAAAGTCCGGTGCGACGGCAATCTGCCATAACCGGCGAGAGATCAGGCGCAGGACCAACGGCTTTATGTGGTTTTATCCATGAAGCATCGGAATGTTTGCCGGTAAACATGACAGCTACATTGACATTTTCGTGTGTCACGGGAATATAACCTTATATACTACATAATAAGGTTATTTTCGTCATGTTTGCCGGCAAACATTCCGATGCTTTAAGTGTCAAGGCAATATAAGAGATGCAAAGAAAGACAGAAGCATATTGCCACGACACAGTATTTACGAACGCTACGAAATAACAATATGATTATTTCACAAAAATCAATAACCATGACGGGATAAAATAATACAACATTAAATAATATTAAAAGCATAAACCTTAATAAAACGAATCAAATAACGAATATAAAGCGTCAAAATCTGTTGTTTAAATTAAGTACGAAATTGGTCCCTTTTGTGTATAAATAACTTGGTTATTATCCATACAGTGTCCAATCAAAATACGTTTACGGCTACATGCTGTTAACGAAAAAGAATTATGCCCTAATTTGGATCAGTTTATGCTGTATTTAACCAACCAGTATTAATGAATAAATATTTTTTTCAAAATATATATATCACACTTTGGCCTAATGCGTGTTCGCATATTATATAAAAACTCATATTGGTATTTTAATTCTTTGTGGCGATTTGGTTACTTACACATAGCGTGGAATAACCTACCAAATGTATATACATAAAAAAAATCTATATAGATTTATTTACATCAGGTATCAACGGACCCCCAACAGAAATTTAATAATAATAAAAACTGCACTTAAAATGCTGTAGTTTGCTAGTTTTAACTCCATATTATCGAGTTTAAACCTGCATAGGTAAATCAAAAACTTTTATCAAGCACTATATGTTACATTTTCATCACTAAGATGTCTTTCTGCAATATTTACATAGTTTACTAAATTCTTCTCAGTAGTAGAGGAGGCTCATGCCCAGCAGTGAGACAGTATAATGAATAATACAGTGGTGATATTATTATACTAAATTCATACTCACTATACCTTGTAATATTAAGGTTGAGCCCTTGATCAAAGGAACCTAACCTGGGTTGTAACATATTATAAATAGAGAAGATTACTATCGTTAATTTGTAATTTTTTTTTGCTTATTGTTACAATATGTATCGATTAAAAATATTGTTAACTTTTTTATTATTTGCAAAGTATAAGCGCCCTGCAACAGAATATTTAAAACCAAATTTAGTTTAACCATTCTCCGCTTGCCTTATAAAGTTGATAAGTTTCAACATTAATGGATACGTCAAGGTGGACGTCTCATAACAAAATATTTCATAATTGTTCATCACAGCATAAAGCCCTCCATTAATGGTAGGCTTCCTCAACAGCCGAGGACAATAAAATCACAAATTTGTGGACATATTGCGTCTGATTTTAATTTCATACAAAATTAGTTCAAGCTTCTTTTAGTTTATTTACAAGCAAATCAAAATCACGTCGGGAGCTCCCTATAAATTGCATTATTTAGGAAAATTATGGTAACATGCGGTTAATTTGTTAGATATGTTTAGGGTTCTGTACATATTATTAAGTTATTAAGACGTGTTTTAACTAATCACGATTTTGTGATACTTTTTAACGTTAAATTGGAATAATAAGCACTGATTGTTTATTTACAAAGATACAGTGTATTTATAAAACCCTATTTTTTAAGAAGAACGCTATAAATTCCTTTAGAAATCTAAACATAGATTGTTAACACAAAGATGTTTGTTGATAAAACTCAAAATCATTTAAAGAAAGTCTCTATACATTCCTGTCTGTGCTAGGATTTTTGACATAATATATAGTCTCATACAACATTACGACTGCCCAGAAAAGTTAACATCATTGAAGCAGTTTCAACATCTACCATTATATATATACAGTACAAAATAAACGAATTTAAATTCCCTTAACATTTGAACCTACAGAAAAGTTCGAAAGAAGATTTCCAAAATACCGTATGGAACCCGAATAAATATTTAAGCGTAGGTTCCGACGGTGAGGCACGAGACAACGTTTGTCAAATATTTTAATTGCATCCCTAATATACGAATGGGACTTTAGAAATTCAATTAACTTTGATATACATTTAGGTTTGTTTTATTTACCAGAATTATGTTAGAATCTTTAGTAATTTGAGTATTTTTAACCGTATTAAAAAAGGAGGTTTCCAATTCGGCGTGTATTTTTTGAATGTTTGTTGCTTCGGAACTAATTATTAATATCATCGATATATATGTACTATATACTAGATTTGGCATTCCGAACATTCCCTGTGTTCAACTGAATTGAACTGTAATCCATTCAAAGTGACTTTAGTATGGTCAATATTGACAGCTTGTGGTTATGTACGGAGTGGCGCTCATGATATAACAACTCGAATCTAAGTGTAAACCTGGATTTGAATCAAAAATATTAGTTATATAGTAAAATTCTTTGTTGTTCAAATGAATAAATAGGTTATACATTAAACAGTGACATTTTGGTTGCCATTTTAGTTCAGATTTTGAACAAATAGTTTATACGGACATTCGAGTCTATAAAATATATGTACGTCTATGGTTAATATATTAGATACGTTCATTAATAGTATATATCACTATATTTTTTTGCTAAGCAACAAACTTCATAGTATTCCAAATTTAAAATTCTTATACCCAGTCTAAGTAGATGACTTGAAATCTAACGTTTCGGGACGTGAAGTGCTATGTCGCAAAGTGACTTGTAATTCAAATTTTGGGTGGCGCGACATTTATGTTATGGCGTTTATTAAAGTTGAGTGGTTTTCTCGAACAATTATAAAAAAAACACAGCTATACTCAATCAAAACCACTTATTCTATTACAGTTTACACGTTATATATTGCAAGAGATAAAGCAATTTTTATTAGCTGATCCAGTTTTTTGTTTTTTGAGCGTTTGTGTTATTACGCTATAATCAAATCGTTCATAATTCTAACACGAAGCATTAAGAAAGGTCAGTGTTCAAGGATTTATTTTAAAACCAATCATATGTTTTCTATTTGCGTTAATTAAGTCTTGCTGTATGTTATTAATATAACCCTATTGTTATTTATTTATTTGAATTTATTTATTTACACTTTGTACACATGCCCCCTTATTCATAGACGTTTTTTATCTAAGGATTGAGTAAAGCTGTGATAACAAGTCTGTTTCTCAGTGCTAACGGCATGGCAGCCTTCGCAGTGCGTAGACATAGGGCCGTTGTGATTGGCCAATATGGAGATACAACAATACGAAGGCTGTCATGCCGTCAGCACTGAGAAACAGACTTGTTACCACAGCTTTACTCCGTCCTTAGATAAAATACGTCTATGATTAAGGAGGTTAGTATATAGGCAGACTTAATTCCATGGGCATTCTCTCCCAATCAACCTTAGGGTGGTGTAAAAAAAAACGGAGGCAGGTGCATGATAAAAAGAAAAAGAAAATCACATAATAAGAATAATAATAAGACAAACGTATGACAATAATTATTGAATTATAACAAAATATGACTTGACTAAAACTCCTTGTTTCAAACAGAATATCATTTATATAACCATACTACCAACTATCGCAACATAAATAACAAACACAACACAACAGCGTTCATAAAACGCTATATCCAACGGTTATTAAACGCTACATAATAACGTTATAATTTGCAACACTTTATTGCGATAACTGCTCTAAATGAATATCGGTGTACTTAGCGGGCGGTACAATGGACCGAATTAAAATTATATATTTATTGAGCTTAAGCAGGTTAGGCAAATTGAGATGTTTGTGTGGTTGGTTGTTGCGAAATACGATTTTGTTTGTTTTGACTAGAAAAAAAGGTTGGCTGGTGCGAATATATGTATTGTTGTTTTTATTTGAAAATAGAACGTTAAAAGAGACAAATAACTGTTATTAAATATAGTTTTCTACTAATATAAGGTCAGTCGGGGCAAGTGCGCCGACGGGGTAAGTGCACCTACCCTAAATAAATCGAAAACTATTGATGTTATACAATTACCGCAATCTTATATCGATGCTACTAACTGAAATACAGTTCCACTAAAAACATAAATGGCTATGTTCATTTTAATACGATTTATTCGCCATTTTATTTTAAGTGTCATTTAGACCTGTAAACAGAGATGACCCCGTGAAAGATAACATCAAATATTTCAAGATATTTAACATATTTCTGTAAACCAGTAAGGTGAATACATAGTTTAAACCTTTTATTTTAACTTCCTGTCTGAATTTTATTTATATATACTAAAATAAAGGATTTTTAGCAATGCGAAAAAATGTACTTAATAATTGTCGAGTAGGGCAAGTGCGCCACAGTTAATAGTCGTATGGCGCACTTGCCCCTGATCCATATATAACCAACCTTTTTTGAGAATAAGTTTTACTAATATGAATTATTTATAAAAATGTTATACTTAACAGCAGAATTTTTTGTACTCAAGGTATTTTGTTTCGAGCCGACTTAAATAAAAGGGCGTATTAGTTAATTCGTTTTTACAAAAGAAAAACTGAAATACCTTGGTCTAGAGCAACTTTACGTGAATAGGTTCCAACTGTTCGATCAGGCACGTTATCTGGATATAATGCAGCTAAAACCTATCAAATGTCATAAGGCCAAATTCTAAGTAATTGAGTTATAACGCATTCGAAATTGTTAATTTCTACATTTTTGTATGTTATTTTAGTTTTTAGAAATAAAATAGATTTTATATTAGGGCTACAATTTTTTTATTCCAACATATCCGCACACAAAACTCTAATATAGCAAAAAAAAATCTAAAATGTTTTGAAGCCCTGATTTACATATATATGGCGCACTTACCCCGAATTTCATTTGACAGCCATAATTTGTTATAATATTGAGTGATTAAAAATTATCCAAGAGCATTGCGAGTAAAACTTATTTCTCTATGGACTAAAATGAGTGTTTTCTTTATAATGTTTCATATTGGCGTTTTTTTACACAGGCGCACTTACCCCATTTCCGGAGGCAAGTGCGCCTACTACCATTTTTTACTTTGAGCAAAATATTATTAATTTATGGTCCAATTTCCTTGAATGGCTATAGGTTGTTATCACAAAATACCAAATATTCTTAAATTAATAAAATTATATTCTTAAGTCAGCACAAAAAGAAATTATTTTGCATTGAATCCAGCTATGAACATTTTATGGCGCACTTCCCCCGACTCACCTTAATATAATACTATTGCTAATTCGCTGGCTCACTATTAGAAGGTACTATGTTATATTTTTTGCATATATTGAATTATATATCACATGATTCTATGTATTTTTTTATATAGGTATGATTCTATCATTTTAAAAGTATAGAGGTATTGGTCAGCATAAAATTATAAACTCGAACATATTATAATCCATACATATAAATGTAACCAGTAACTTATAAACATTGAACATAATAAAACTTACATATAAATACATACAGTATATCTACAACCGAAACCTTTTGTACCGCCGCTTATTCCTCGCAACACTTTCGGCGCATAAAAGAAAAAACTGTAACCACACTTCATCACACAATTAAATTCCGGCAAAGAAAGGGTATCGGTGGTCGCCCATTATGGCCGCTATTGTTACCATTCGACTCACAATGCCTTACTTACGGCCCGTTTAGGACATGAAAAAAGAAATGGCTGAAGTATTGTGACACACGGCCGTTACAACTGACGAATCAGTCGGTTTGTGGTTTAAGGTTGGTAATGTGTAAGAAAAAATGTTGGTTATCTTTTTTATAATTTTTTTTTTCTGTTTATAAAATACAAAAACCTTTATTCGCACAACACCTTGATACAAACAATTTATAAACAAAACTAATAAGAAACAAAATATTAATAAATATAAAAAATAAATGTAAAACTATTTTTTTTTCTATTTCATGTAGTTTCCTAAAATCAATACAATATTTGAGTATGCCGTCTTCATTTTATGTCTCTGTATTAATTTCACAATGCATAAAAAAATATTAACACATCAACATCAAATATTTTCAATAAAAAATATATATATTACGCATAACTATAAAATGTATGTAATGTCTGATTATCTCACTCACATAGCACATCTTCATGGTTCATTCTAAATAACTCAACGGGTGGTCTTCATATCCTACTATTCAAGAGTTAGTCATATAATATGAATGTCCGGTACAGCAATTGGCTTGATCACCTACCACGATTAGAACTTATAGTGAAAATTATTAATCATTCACGAAACACTGTTTTATCGGCGTTGCTTTTATGACGCAATAAAAAATCTACCCGTTGACGTCATGTCACTTAAAAAAATTCACGGTTTGATTAAGGCAGACGCCAGGGCCCTTATTCTGTATGATAGTGTAAACGCGTAACGCGGCCATGTCATGTTATCTTCGAGAAATGTGCGTGGAATGGTATTCTGTAAGCCAAATGTCTATAGTCCTAAACATGACGCGTTGTGTTACGTGCTTGTTACGCACTGTTAAAATAACGTGCGGGATAGAGAATAAGGCCCCAGGTGGGTTTTTATGTAATAGCGTGAGGCAAACAATTAGGCCAACCCTAATAGTTCAAACACTTGCAAAACTTGGCTTGAGAATGTTGCCAAACATGTGAAAACGCCCATCTTTTGTATAACTCGTTTTGTGCTTTTGTATAAAGTTTTTTTTGGCGGACGGCTCTATATCAATATCAACGTAGGACATTTCAATATAACTATAAAACTACCATAATTTATGAGGCCGATAGTCCTTCAAAAATGTTTATTTGCAAACTACCAGAAATAGTGTAAGAAATAAAATTTTGTGACCGAATTATTCGTCGGAACATCAACGATTTAAGTTATGAGAATGCCAAAGGTTTTAATCAAGCAAACGCCCTACTTTTTTCTAACCTCGAAAACTCTACAACTGTCAAATAAAGCCCATTTTTTTTCTATAAATCTACTACTTTCAAATTTACAGATGAAACTAAAATATTTGCAAGTCGAACGCGGTTGCAGTGTGTGCGTCATATTATTTCGGACCATAACAAATTCGTCAGATCAACGGGCAAGCTTGACGGACGTTATGGATATGTGAATGTTGTGATACATTTTGTTATTAAGGCTATATTGAGACTGTAATGGCTAATTCATATTACTCAAATGTTATGCAATATGACCTATATGGGTATCAGTGCCGAATTTAAATTTTATGAGTGTAGGCCACTTTATTGCCGTCGCCCCTAGGTAGGTTTATGTATGTATGTATGTAGGTTTCAAAAGTACTTAATAATTTTCCATTTTTTTGTATAATGGAAGGCATTAAAGTTAAATAGACGAATTATTAATTAAATCGAGTGAGCGTCCTATGAAATCTGCCACCCCTAAGGGACTGCCGCCCATAGGCTGCGGCCTATACGGCCTTTTTACAAATCCAGGACTGATGGGTTTATGAATATGGTCAGCTTCATAAATCATCATAAACGAATTCAATACCTTCATGGTTTACATGTTAAGTTTAATTGAAACATGTGATTAAAATAAAGTAAACTGTTTGTAATACTTCATAATACAAGAACATCACGCTTTTATACCTGAAAGGGTTAGCAGAGTTGCAACGAGGGCACGCACTTATCACCTTGTATGTTCCGTCCCATGATGGAAGGGATTCTCTCGCTATATGAGGCACAAAAACAAGAATCTGGGCTGATACTGACTAAGAAACTCAATATCATTTTCTCCGACCTGGAATTCGAACCTGAGACCTCAGAGTGGTAGCTATAACGCGCATTACAACTACGCCACCGTAGCACTCTACTGTTTGTGACAGTCCTTACTATCGGACTAGTAAATCTCTTCATTTAAGGCTCATTATTCAATCTTCTTATAGAAATCATCTAATCAAATATTACCTAACTAACTAAATATGAAGTTGAAAAAATTTAACAAGTATATTCGCTCAACTGTCATTCCAAATTCGTCCCTATTGCATTATCTTATAAAACAGTTTTATTTGATGGTGGAAAAATCGGACCATAGCTAAACAACATGTTATGTTCGATATAGATTGCTTTCGTATAGCAGTTAACGAGATTCGTCTATTACTAGTTTGGGATAATAAAAATGTACTTTACAACTGTAATTAATTGAGCTACTAGCGTTTATCTATGACTTGCTATAAATTGTTTAAAACTAGCTATTAACGTCTTACAGGAGTATTATTGCATCGAGCGTGGATTCTACAATATATTTGATATTTTATAAAATTAACAAATGGGTAACCGTGTCACCATTTCCTTATAAGTTCACAGTAAAATGAGCCCTCTGCGGGTAATAGTATAAATAGTAAGCGGAAAGAGAGTCCAGATGGAGTGTCATTTGATGTTAAATCGACAGAATGATTTCTTATGTTTACGCGAATGTTAGACATTGAAATTCAGGGGACAGTCCCCCCCGTGACCATGAAGGCTGCAAAGTCTTCGAAACGTCGGGAGAAAATAAAATACTAACACCGCGATAGAATCCGAAAATTAGTTTAATTTCAATGTTAAATCGACAGGTTTAAAGTAAATAAAGTCATCTTCAAAATCATGTTTTTTTTTACATTATCGTATTCATTAAACAAGGATCTACAATATGACATTAATTTCTCTATATTTTATTTATTTTACAGTATAGTATGATATAACATATATTTTTTTCTCTTAATATTATTCAGGTTGTCATGTTTCTACACGTAAAAATTTTAATAGAATTAGAACAATTAAAAGCAAATATTAAAAATTTGGTCAATCTATGTATACAAGACCAAGTGGTAAATTACTCATGAGGCATAACTTAAAATAAAATGTTGAAACGAATAAATGCCAAATCTTGTAAAACAAAAGCTAAATATTTATACTGACTTACAAAATAATTTGCTAAGAGTATAAAAATATACAAATACAATTTACTGACAAATCAAATAAATAATACATTTTTTCTTTCTATGCGTTCTACTATAAACTAGCAATTTTGCAGATAACTCTTTTTACTTTGCGACCGTCGAATGTCAAAATGTGAACTCATATTTTGATGAGAGCTTTCTGGAAGTCCTAACAGCTATTTCTTTTAAATCCAATCATGCTTCTGATTGTTTCTGGATTGCGAATGTTTATTAGTGTAAATCACTAACCATCACGTAAGCCATCACCAGTCACTACCCATCTATCTGTTGTCTATGCGAACCGAAATGTCATGGACTGTCCTATAAACTAACAATGAGACTAGGTTCGTTACATTTAACACCACGTAGAATAGATCATATACTTATTGTATTAGAGTGTCATTTTGAATACCATACCTTTTTTGATTTTATAAAGAATAAAAAAATTTAAATAACATTAAACATTTTCCATGAACAAACACAAATTATTTACCCAATTATCTTACCCACTGAGTACGAACAGAAAATTTTTGACTGTCATCCAAACCCTGCCCCAGATCTAACATAACACCGCAATCAAATGAAGAAAGATGGCGTCCACGAACAACTGACTTTTCCATATCGCATTTCAAACTTAACCCTTTCATTGGCCACGGGATTTTCAATTCTATACCAAAGTCATAAAGGTTACGCCACAAGTATATAAATGTTCAGTATTGTAATGTCGTACTGGCCGCATGACAGTTGATTAAAAGGGGCCGAAAGCGGACCGAGGTTGGGGGCCCGCGACAGCGCCCCGTGCGGCCCGGCGGGAGGGCCCCCTGATGATTGTATTTAAAATAAATAAGTACCTCGGTGACCGATTGTGCATTCCCGCGAGCGTGCTTTATGACCAACTGATTGTAGCGTACGATAATTTATGCGATGATGTGCCGCACTGTATCACGTGTTTGCGTAAATCCGTATCAACAATGTCGATGTATTTCTTGAGCCAAACTGAAACGACGTGATTAATGCGCCGCGCGTTTACTGGATACGGTGTGGTGATATACCGTACAGGTTCGTAAATTATTAGGTTTATAGTGAATATTGATATTTAAAACAATTTATCATGTCCAATTTGATTTCTGTGTAACATTTATCATTAAGACAAATTTTCTATTAGATAAGATGTAGGATATTCACAAATTATACGTTGAGATCGAAGTAAATAAAATAAACTTAAGCCTGCACTTCTAAAAACGTAAGCATGTGTTTCACCTACAGATCAAACCATAATTTTAATATAATCTATTACATTATGACTTAGTGCGCGGCCTTAGAGTTGATGCAAATTTTGATTTGGATTTTAGGTATTAAAATTCGCTAATTATTTAAATTTCCGTAACTGGGATTCAATTCATCGTCAATTTATAACCCATGTGCACTAAAAGTAGATCAATTAAATAAAATAAACAAAAAAATATCCTAGAAATTTCTAAAGCAAGCCAGCCTAACAACAACAATGAACGCCTCCTAGCCGAATTTCGGCCATGGCGGCCAATTTTAACGGAGATCAGCCAGGTACGCAGAAGATATTATAGTGTACTAGTGTGTACGCAATACACAGGTGCACTCTCTGTTCCTTCACTCTCATAATCTGGTGAGACGGCAATCGACATGACTGGATAGAGATCGGTGCAGGACCTACGGCTTTACGTGCTTTCCTAGGCACGGGGGTATCACACCGCCAACTTCCTGACCACGAGCTGCGACTAAGTATTTTTTTAAAATAAGAAATCCCAGTCACTATCTTTTCTTACCTATCCCGAAATTCAGACCCAGGTCCTCGGCGCGGTAAACCGTACCGCGTACGCATTACAACTACGCCACCGAGTCGAATTAAAACAACTAACAATACATTAAATGATAATAAAATAGTCTAACAATAACAGTAACTTAAACGGATGCCATTCAAAATGACGCAATTTAAAATCGCAAAATAATAATAGGTGCCACAAAACTGAGCCCGCCCAAATTAAACCCTATTTATACGAGCATAAAGAATAAACACCGAATAGAATAACCATTAGTAAATCCTTTTTACTGCATCTGTTTAGGGGTAGATGCATTCATAATGGTTTTATAATACGTGTACTAAATGGCATGAGTGAACAGTAAGGTAACATGTAAGTTTTGTCACAGTGTTTATGAATGTAATTCGTTAAAAACATGTTTACATTCTCAAGCCAATACTTCAATTGTAAGTACCTGTATTTTATTCCAAATTTAGAGTCTGAAATATAATATGACTGTTTTCAAACAAAGGTTAAGAACTGTTGACAGGAATTTTATGTCTTTCATATGTGAGAGTCCGCCTGGGTAGGTACTACCACAAAGTCTATTACTGCCGCCAAGCAACAGTGTGTAGCCACTGTCGTGTTATAATAAGCGTGATATAATAAGACTTAACATCTCATGTCTCAGGATGGCGAGCGCAGTGGAACACCAAACAATCCTTTATAATTCAAGGTGTTGGATCGTATTTCTACTTTTTATGGGCGGTTGTATCGCTTACCGTCAGGCAAATGGCAAGCTCGTCTCGTGATTACATGGTGAGCAGAAGCTAGTGAAAAAATAAATGTAACACAAACTGTTGGTCTTTCCTCCCTGTGTCACCAACCAATTCGCAGTTGACATACTGTATCCATCACTTCATAACAAACTATAATCACGAGATAATGGAGTATTCTTTTTTTCAGTGCCTTTTTCATTAGCTGTAATACGTTACAAACGTGTAATCAGTGTAAGGGACCGTAAATGTATCGCAACTGCTAAGGACATAATAGTGGGTTATGTGACCCTAAACTTAAATGTTTATATACCTTTTTATATTACGGGTCCTTAATTTTTATATAAAATTTATGGGGTAACTTTTATTAATATTTACTATTTCATTTAAATTTCTAAGTGAAAACGATATCAATGAGGAAAGATAACCAGATTCTGGCAATTTGCATAAGAGATAAAGTAGAGCATACTCAAATATATCCAAAACTTAAAAAGATAATGCAAATTCAGTGGAGTGCACTTACTCAATATCTTGAGTCAAAATAAGTCAAACGATGCCTGTTTTACTATAACTACCAATGATATTTTACTAAAAAGGTGTAGATACGACACCACTGAACTGGGCATTTAAAAACGGCGCATTACATACACAGATAACTTACGTTTATAGTTGACGCTGTTTAAATCAATTAAATATATGTAATAGACCAATGATGATAATGATGATGAGATAACTTAATATTATAACAAACTTAATATTATATCATATAGAATATTTTATCGAATATTCTTTAGACAACTTGAACAGAAGCCGAAGCGATGCTAATACCGACTGTGTTTATTAACTCAATTTTATATTGCAACTACCCTTTTATTTTAAAAATCATTGCTAATTACAATATCCTATTTGATACATAATATATTCTTGATAAAACTCTACTTTCTGATTGACAATAATAGAGTTTTATTTCAAACTATACAAATTTACGATGACTAGTACTTGATCCTCTCCATAGATTTATAACTAAAAAGCCGGTAACTTCATCTACAAAGCCACGCATACTAATAATACAATTTTATACATTTTGTATTCTTAAAAAGTTAATACTTCTGATGGATTATATGTAGATTCATCACGAAAGCTGCCTTCGAAACGTCGGGAAAAAACTATAATACCGCGATAAATCCGTAAAATTATTTTTCAATATCTAATTCGCATAAACATAAGAAAACGTTATAAAATTTTACGTCTATACACTATATCGGTATATCAATGCCTCCTAAGTAAGCTGTAGTATCTAAAAAATAGTGATATTCGCTATCTAGGTAATGTTCACCACCAAAACTCATTAAAAAAAAACTAAACGATTGTTAATAAAGTGTTTTTTCGTTTATTAACTTTGGAATTAAATGGGTTTGGTAGTAAACAGTACTTAGATAGCGAAACGCTAAAATGTGAATGTCGCAATTTTTCCACATACGATAGTTTACTTGGGCCATCGATATATTAAACCCTCGAACGTGTCATAAGAGTATGTATCAAATAACAAAAACATTATACGGGACAATAATTCACCGAATCATAAATTTTACTGCCGTGTTCCAGGACAACGGCTAAGTAGAATCTTGTGTTGTTTGTTTTTCGATAGGACCGTGTAACCGCGTGTGCCTTTTCTCAAAACTTTTTTCAACCTCTTTTTATTTACGTCCCCAATAAAAGTACGCGACCTCACCTATTATTTCAAGGAAATTGAAACATTAGTTTAGAGGGTAAATATTGTTCTTTTATTTACACTGTTGCTTGTTATACGTTTTGGATTATCATTTCGTACGACGAGTATGGGTTTAATATCAGCCCTGTATTATATACTGTTCCACATCTGGCACGGAGCACCTTCACTACTGAAAAGGATTAGGCCTTAGTCCACCACTCTGGCCTAGTGAGGATTGATAGACTTCACTCACCCTCAAAATTCCTATAGAGAACTTCTTGGACATGTAGGTTTCCTCACGATCTTTTCCTTCACCATTAAAGCAAGCGATAATCCACAAAGAATACACACATAATTTTTTAAAAGTCAGAGGTGTGTCCTCGAGATCTAAACCTGCGGACATTTGTCTCGATAGACCGCTCCACACCCAACTAGGCTAACTAACCAAGTATAGTTTAGCAACCGTTAACTGTAGTTATAACCTATACATCATCCTATTATAATTGAAACAAAAACTGGGTGTTTATTGCCTTGAGAACAAAAATATTGATTTAGGTCGATTCCCATAAGGGGACGGTTAATGACTAATCGTTACTTTGACTTACAGTAAAGATTCATTTTATTATTTATTTCACAAATTATAAAGAATGGTGTTTACAAGTGGATGCAAGTACGAAATCAAACCAACCATCCATTTCTCACACAAATCTATGCGCCGCGAAAACCCGACTTCCAAATATTAACAGCTTATCTGCAGCTGAGATCGGTGGATCTAACAATGATTTTTTGTTATTCGATCAGTTAACACCGATGTATTGATAACGGGGTAGCAGGCCGTGGGAGTTTATAAGATGATTTGTTGTTATGAATGAAATAAATATAAAAGTAAAGAATAGGATGAAACACATAGCAAAGATACAGAAGTCGTTAACCGGAGAAATTGGACTTAGGTTTGCAAATGATTATATGTAATAAATCGGAAAATACAATTATAATAATAAATAGTTTGCTGTATTTCTAAGCTCATACGATTTTCACTGTATTCGGCCACGATTAACAATTGACAATCAAATTTCTTAATAGCTAAAGTGATATTTAGAAAGACATAAACAACGTGCAATGTTTTAGCTCTACCAAACAATTTCGCTCGTGGTTGAATGAGCAAGTTACCTTTAAAAAAAGCACAAATGAAAAAAGTATTTTCAAAGATCGAAACGAATCCTAAACCGCCTACGCTTTGAAATCCATTGAATGGGCCGCATTCGGCGCACAATACCGTGGGCCACGCACGCACGACGCGGGGCGGAGTCGCGCGACCCACGATTATACCCGCTTTTTTTATTTGCACCGTAGATACCTTTTACATCGCCGTTCAATTACTGAACAGCGAGTGTGGCGAGCGAAAGGTTTAAGGGATACGACTTTGTTTTTTAGCATTATATTTTATTTATAAAAGTCCTGGTTGGTTTTAATATTGTCACATACAACCATAAAGATTTTATATATTTCACTCCCAAAAGACAGGATTTACATTAGAGGAACATTCCAATAGTCACTATATAATCATAATTATTGTTGAATTTCCATGTTTTTAAAGCAGCCCTTTCATATAATAAATTTGTAATTATATGTTCAATTATCAGTCAGTTTTAAAGTGAAGGAAAATAACCTAAAGTAACCTACATATCAGAGAATTCTCCATAAGAACTTCGAAGGAATGTGATGCCGCATTAAGCCATCTTGACAGACTAAGGACTAAGGACTAAATCTAACGTGATCTGGTGCCGGCAGGGAAATAGTATGTTGAGGTTTGCATAGACAAATACAAAGCCTTTTTTATAATGTAACGTAAACTGACCGCGTAATAGTATGTATCTTTTTGAATTATTGTATTTGGAATAAAATAACAATGTACTGTTACTAAGCAATGTGTGCTAGTCTAATACGGTTGTCTAACGTGCTAACTCTATTAAAAATATCAGTTCCTATTCGACAGAAAACCTTGTTTATTTTTCACACTTACTCTGCAAGGGCGACTCGAAGCCCAAGATAGTAGAGGGTTAGTATTATTTTAATAATACTGACTGTTTCGATGACGTAGTTGTATTGCGACACTATTATGTGGTCTCGAATTCGTTCCCCGGGTCGGGTAAATGGAATCGGAGTTTTCTGTAGCAGAAGGGAATCTAGTATTGTTGCCGGTAAATGTCAATCGGCTAACCAAATACAACCGACGTAATATGTGATAATGCTTCTGCCTATAATATGTGATATGACTGCCTCGGTGGCGTAGTTGTATTGCACGTCCGGTACAATAGCGCTCTGAGGTCCTGGGTTCGAATCCCGGGTCGGGCAAAGTGATATTTGAGTTTTTCTGCTCAGTATCAGCCCGGAGTCTGGAATTTGTGCCCGATATGGCGATAGGCTCGCCCCCTATCACATCATGGGACGGAACATACTTGGCGAAAAGTGGGTGCCCTAGTTGCGCCTCTGCATACCCCTTCGGGGATAAAATGCGTGATGTTATGTATGTATGTATGTATGCTTCTGCCTATAAAAATTGTTGAAATGATAATATGCATATATCGTATTTAAATAAAACAATAGTCATGTCCATGCTAGTCCACCGCGCCCACGCGCGTTGATTGCGCTCGCCTTGACATTAGTTCGAGTGTCGCGACCGCGCCGCGTGCGCCGAGCCTACGAGCACTGGAACATAACCCTACAAAACACTCGTCTTCCCGATAAGCCAACTAATATACTTGGACTTTTCATTGATAATTTTATTTATGTTTTCGATTTTAACTTTATATCATTGGTCTCAAAATTTGATGTACTCATATATTGTTAATCGCTTAACTTGGCTAAAAATTGCTTAACGTTTCATCAATTTATCAATTATTAATAGATTGATCGTTACATTATTTCTCTGAGCCATGAATAACTCACATAGCCTTAGATTTCACTCGTCCCGAAATAGACATATTATTTTCCAAATTCGAATATATAATTTTACAACTTAGTAGATGGAGGTATACACATTTACCAAAAAATACACATGATTGAGACGACGTCCCACAACACAAAATAACAATAAAAGAGACCCAAATTCTTCAGGCATTCACCAAGCGATTTGCATACATCCAAAACACCGACGCGACGTCCCTACGTCTCAATAAACAAAAACCAAAGGCTTATCTTTGAAACCGCACACCGAGATTTCCAATCTCAATATCAATGCTAGGCGATAAGATAAAACGTATCAAGCGTTGCAAACGACCAGTGGTTGTGACACGTGACTCCTCCTATAATATCACGTAGCGCGGCTCAAGTTATGCAGGTGGTCATGAGGCTTAATTAGGGATTGCATTGACCGTCACTGTGTATTAACAGTTCGCTTCATCAGTGAGGTAGTTTTCTGCATGAGAGAGCTGAGAGTGGCGCCTGGAAGTACCTGCCTCGGCGCCTTTTAAGGTGCAGGCTTATCGACTCAACAGATATCACATTACGTTATTTTCCGATATGTTTAGGGTTGATGTTTGAAAAAAATATTTCCGGAGACATGATCCATAATTAGAATATGTTTCGTATGTGTTGTGTGGTCTTGGTTGGGAGCTTTGGTAGGATGTTATTAGTCCTGGTACATTTATAAGTAGATTCGCTTTCAATGTTTCGAAGTTTTGATGTGGAGGTAACAAAATCGATTGTTTTTATCTTAATAAAAAAAATTAAATTTTCAAAACATGTATACCGATAATCCCGCCTAAAGTAATCCTTTGTTTGCAAAAAATCTCTGAACCCGAGTCACGAGTCAACAATATTAAAAATCGGAGCCGAAACAAAAAGATCACATCCTGTCAATAGAATCAAAGCCCGTGAAAGAATTATGAAGTATTTAAATAAACATTTGTGTTTTCACACTTTCGCCACAATCCTGTGGGAAATCAAAGAAAGTAAACTAACGAACAAAACAGAACAAACAGGAACGAAATCCTAATCCCGCTCCTACTGAGTTTTTGTGAAATCAAAATTAATTTAGTCAGATGGAGGTAACTTTGCCTTATTTGCTGGATTAAAAAAATCTTTATTTTTTCATGAACAGTTATTCTTTTGGCCAGATGTCATGATCGCAATGATTTTGATATATTGCCGATATAGTGACGAAGGATGGTCATCAGAAACAATTTATATGACAAGCCTCAAGCAGGATCACTCCACTAAGAGCTGATTTTGAATAAGATAAAGGGTATTCATAGTAAAATACAACATAAACGAATTCAAATTGGTAATATTATGAGAGAACTATTTTAAATATTTTACTTCTGTCACGTTATAAGAAATTTTATGGAAAACTTTAATGTGATAATTAAAAAAATTGATCTTAAAGCAAATTACAACGGAGTTTTAATATGCCAAGGGGTAAATGGATCGATTACTAGAACCCATTCTCTATATTAAACGGAAGTAAGTTACGTTCTATCTCGATAGGAAAATCAAATTAAAAAAGTAGCTAACTTTGGGATCCAATTTATTCATCTAATTGATTTGTAATAGGTAAATATAAATAGAAATAGGAAAATATGCAAAACAAATGCATCCATTTCACTCACGGTATATCAATCTTATAATCCATATATATTTCGAAAGCCTGACCTAGGGATCGGATCCAGGTATCCACAAATTTCACAACAGCACCTACTATTCTATTCTCAAAAGACGAAATGTATAAAACAACAGGCACAACAACCTCGCAAATACAATATTATTTAACAAAATACCTATAGAAATTAAGATTGCTTGAGAACCAGCGAGGCAGAAGATGTAACGGTGACTGTCAAAAGTAACCTTTGTATCTTAATCTTCCAGTCGCATGTAAAATCCGTTTTTTAATCGCAAAAAGCATTCACAAAACTAACGGTCCAACAAATGTCGCAGATTATACATCAAACATCTGAAATGGAGTTAAACAAAGCTATCTAAAATCTGATAACAGTAAAACACTCGGTAGCAAAACTCTGGATAAAGTTGTAAATCATTATAACAAACGTAAAGAAATGATTATTAATGCCAAAGGATTTAAAGCTTTATCATCTAAGAGGTAAAGAAGTCACATTGCGGTTGAATGACAAAAAGATGTCCCTAACTTGTAAATCAATCAAGCTATTGTGGAATGCACGCATTCGACCGCAAGCTTGCCCCGAACAATATATTTACAAATCCGATTACCTTTCGTTTACTTTCCTGATCCGATGATCTTCGACGGTGAGACAAAACTCTGTTCCATCCTTTTTTATCCGAGGATCACATAAAAAAATAATTATTAAGTTTGTTTGCGGTCGCTGTAATCCCACCTTCGGGATGTTTGTCTAAAATAGTTGTCACTTCCTAAGCTAACACGACTTCGGTA